>NC_073692.1:67623771-67923771 GCF_029784155.1 Uranotaenia lowii | reverse complement strand
GATAGGCCGACTATTTATTTTAAATTTAATGTAATAACAGACTAATGAAATATTTCGAAATGTTTAAATATTTGAGATAATTTTTGAAAAATCTAAATCATCACCTACAACTTAAAGTTTAAGGAAAACATCTAAGGTTTATACGTATAACTTTTCGGATTTTTTATCGTCGATTCTCTTGGGGATTGCCCATAAATAATCGAATTTAAAATATTTAAGTCAAATCTGACCACGACATCCAAATATTGTAAAAAACCTCTCAGTTTGCCCGGGTTTATTCACATTATTTGCTAAATCAAATAAAAAAACTCGATTCCTATTTGAAAATTTTTGATTTTTTAGTCTGCTGATGTGATTTGAAGGAAAATAAAATTTAAAGCAATTTTGTATCTTTTTCCTCTTATCCTTCACGGTTACAAATTAAAAATAAATTTTCTAAAATTGTCTGGCCGTACTGATACGTGTGTGAGATGGTGGTTTGCTTAAGATTAAGAATCATTTTTGTTCTTGACAATAATTCAAAAGGTATCTTACTTAAAATCCGATTTTCATCTAATTCGATTTTTAACCAGTAACTTCAACAGGCTTGGCTTGGCTTCACTGGAAATTATTTTTTTCTGATAAACGCCCTAGAAGCGACAAGTGACTTGATGTCTTTCAACATTTTGAAAATCATCCGATCTTTAAGTGGAGCTAAAAAGAAATTAGTCTCTTCAAATCTCGGATGGACAAGAGACTTATATTTACATGAAGAAGATTTTATGCACCACAAAATACATATTTATATAGTGGTCGAAGACCACTATATGGCATGTTTCTCCATAAAATCATTCAATATTGGATAAGAATCATCTAATTCGGTAGAGGAGAATGGGAATAATCAATTCCATTTTTTAATTTTGATCATATCTTTTTTGAAAAAACAAAGCAACTCTTTAGCATTTGCAGATAGCGTGTAATTTCAAGTTTATATGCTCCAAAAGTTAGAACGACACATGATCCCGTAGATGAGCTAGAAGCAATTTCATGCAACGAATTTTTTTTTTTTTATATTTTTTATGTTAAAACAGACTTGATTCTTTTTTCAAGGTGCCCTAACCCTTTTCAAAAATCAACCAAAATCTAAAGGAAAAAGGTCTATTGACTATGTTGGCCGTACAAGTTCTCAACTCACAGTTTATAAGTGTCAGACAAAAATAATTCTAAAAGTTTATCCTCTACCCTATAATCATCGCATACTTAAATGTGCATTTCTCTTATTTTTAGATAAAGCACTTTTAAGAGTAGTTTTTATCAGGCATTATTAGATAAATAATAGTTTTTGTATAAATATTAGTTTTCTCGTGGTAAGCAATCATCTACATCTGTTCAGCAGAAGAAAAAAGTTATTAAAACTCCAGGGATCAATTGAATCTATAACATACATTTGGGAAAAAAAACAATTGCTTTGAAAATATGGCTTCATGAAGTTCAAATTATATTTATTCTAACGATTGACATATTGGAATCAGTATTTTTTTATGTATTTTTTGAATGTATGGTTTTAAAAATTCAATTTCAATTAAGTTTAAAAATTTAAAATATATAGAACAAAAAATACAACATTCAATAAAATATTAAATATTATCAACGTTCTTTTTCTTAGAAAAATAAACAATATTCATAGAATAGAATGTATTTTCAATCATTCAAAACTCTGTTAATTCCACCGATATCCCACCTTATTTTAAATGAAAATATTTCCGCTTATCATAAAACATAACCACATAAAGGTGGTGTGGCAAAAATGTACACTTTTTGATGGACGAGTCTTCAAAATTGCTAATAATATTCACTAAATGGTTTCTAAAACGCTTCAGAAACTTCTAAAACCATCATAATGTGTGAAACGATTGTAGATCCTTGCTTGTTACAACTTTGTTTCCAAGACAGTCAATTATTTTATCGAGCCAACAACGTGTCAGATAAATAAAAGACATCAAAGCCCTTATTTGAATAATAATAGTTTTATCTAGCTATAGGTGGACCCCTCACAAAAATTTTTATGTTAAAATATGCTCCTTGTTAAATTAAGCAGTTTTATTGAAGACATAAAGTGTCTATTCGACCGCTGCAAAAAAAAATGACTTTTTGCTCCCATATGTTTTTTCGATGTCTTTTAGGTCACCAAGCATCAGTGTAAAATTTAAGATTATTTGCTTGATTCCTGAGTTAGCGCAACGCGTTTCAATTTTGTATGGAAATTTGTATGGAAGATGAAATCATTAAATCACATTAAATCATTCACAAAATTCAAATTAGCTTGAAATGAAGTCGGTCTTTAATTTTTGGTTTTGACTATTCTTAAGCTTTATTATATGCAAACATTACAAGCAGCTGATAATTTCATGAAAAAACTTATAACCAATTTAAAACAAAAAATCTGAATCCATTGAAAAGTATATAAAAATGGCAGACTTTGCTTGATAGAGCTGTTAATAATTGCATGACATATTTTTGCAAAGGTTATATAAATCCATAAATTCTCTTGCAATGAATGCAGTTTTTTGAATTTTTTTTTCCATCCTACGGTTACCCAGCTTTCAAAAAAGCAGACAAATACGCTAAAATTAAAAAAATAATTTAGAATTTTTATTTTTGTATAACATCGAATAACTTTTCTGAGGTACAAGTTAGGTGTGCGCTTTGTTCACATGAATTGTATTGCAGGAATCAAGGAATATTTTTCATCCAAAGAAAAATTTTTTGGAACATTCAGTTCATATCTGGAGATTTTTAAATGAAAAATTTCGTTTTCTGATACAAATTTCCATACAAAATTAAAACTCGTTGCGCTAATCAAGAACTGAATGGATCGCTTCCAAATTTTTTATTGCTATTTCTGGCAGCATTGTATTTCTGGCAAAAACAATCAATAAAAGTTATGAGAGGTGTAAAAATTTAAGAATTTGAAATTTTCCATATAAAGCTGGCAGCAATCTAATGTCTATCTCTCCATCTGCACCACTGTGCACAGATTTTATGACGATAATTTTTTAAAAAGCAGTGAAAACAAAATGCAGACTTTTGAGTGTTTTAAGCAACTTTGGTTGGTTGATTTACAGTAGAAATTATCTATCACAAGGTTCAGAAAAGAGAAGCAAGCGAGCTAAAATTTTCCGTTGAACTTTGGAGGGTAGGCTTTGCCTTTCAAGGACATAGACATTTGCGCTTTGAATAATAAGTGTTTTTCCAAGTATAAGAAAAATAATATAAACACAATTATTTGAACATGCAATCTTGCTAATTGTAACTGCGAATGTGAATATTGTGAACTTATTGTGGAGTGCGCTGTATCAAATGGGATAATGCTGTGGATATTTCGTACATCGGAAAGACGTGAAAAGCGACAAACGGCTCCAGAAGTTTCGGTTGCTACAGGTCCCAGTATCAAAAAATCATCAACTAAAGACAAACGGATCCGAATTAGTAAAAACTTTTTTGGTAAGATAAGGGAAAGGTTTCCTAAATGGGCCTATCGGGTTAAATGACCCTACGGCTGTTTGAGGAAATGGCTGACTACACAGGTTATCTGACCAATGCATTTTGAGGGTGAAACGCTTAGAACATAAGGCAAGAAAGAATTTTATGAATTTACAAACTCAAAAAAATTAAAAAAAATCATTTAAGGTTTTGATACATTTTGATGTGATATTTCGACTTTAAAAAATTATACGTACAGAAGCTAAAAACAAAAACAAGGATGGTTTTTGATTCTAACTCAAATGAACTTAAGAAATTAAACATATTTCAGCTTTTGTGGAGGTTTAATAATGATTATATAGTGGAATAAAAGAGTGTTTTTGTATGCCCCCATCATGTTTGTAAAATGCCTTTATCCTTAAATAACAGGTTAAATAGAATAAATAAATTATTTTTATCATTGAACCTTCAAATCTAAGCTCTGAATAATATCTTAAGAGAGAATTGAAAATCAAAAAACAGATTTGATAAAGTTTTTCTCATGGATAAACTGCCTCCATAGTATGGCAACCCTAATTTTTGTTTTATTCCATAAAATTATAATATACAAAGATTTTTATAAAACTTCATCTTTGTCGTACGGAAATTATTACTTTCTAGCAGTTTCAATGAAATTGTACGGAAATATTGCCTTAACACAGAAATTTTGTTCAAAACACAAATAGGCGCATTTAGCCCGCACGGTTTGAGGTTCGGCATTTTAGACAACACTTACAATAAAATCGTTTTCTTGGAAACAGAAGAAAATTTGAACATAAAAATTACTCAGATGTATAGAAAATAGATGCCTGCACACGTGTATATAGTTTTTGTATACATATTCGATGTGATATTTGATTAAATCAGAGTTCTGCTTAATAGGCGCATATAGCCCTCTCCTCCCCTACAACCTTTTTACAGTTTTAGATTTTATATAGTACTAGCTGACCCGGTGTGCTTTGCTACACATGCCAAAATTTATTTAAATTTGTGGTTCCTAGTTGTTCAACTTTTCATTTTTTTGCACAAAATTTTATATTAAATTAAAAAATTATTGTGTTTCGCCGAAGTAAAATTGCAACCTTTTGATTTTAAAAACTTCATAATTTTTTTTAAATCCGTGTTTCAATCCTTTTCATGACTCTGGATCTTTTTGCTTCATAAGTTTATAACTTATGCCAAAATATTTTGGTTATATATGGATCTTCGCTGTCCTTTTTTTAATATAGAGGGGGTCTCAAACTTTCATAGAACATTTTATAAATCAAAATAACGTCAAAGGACATTTATTTCACCCATTTGTTCTCGAATTATTATACAAATTGTGAGAGTGACCCCCTTGCCAATTCCTATATCCCTAATGGAAGGAAGGGGGGTCTCATAACAACAGAAAAAACCCTTCTTGTATACAAATACGATCCCATGTCATTTATGGCTCCTTCTCTATAATTTCTCGAGATATTCAAAAAATTAATGACCCTCTCTCCACTTTATATATAAGATAAGGAGGTCTCAAACCATCGAAAAAACATTGCCTGTACACAAATATGCTAACATGCAAATTTGGTTTCATTTTCTCGATTAGTTATAGAAATATTAAAAAAATGTATGAGTAACCCACTTCCCACTTTTTATCGTTCCACTGAATGGAGGGATGGATGTTAAACCATTAGAAAAACGTTTCTTGTGTTCGAATACCTTCTCATGCGAAATTTGGTTCCGTTTGCTTTATTAGTTGTCAAGTTATGGTATAAAATTTGCCCCTCTTCCAACCTATCCAACCTACCTGGAAGGTGGAGATCTAGATCAAACATTCCGTGTATTTAAATACACTCCCATGCTAAATTCTGTTCCATTTGCTCGATTGTATGTTTGTTCCCAAGTCATATTTGGGTCCATTTGTTAGATAAGTTCTTGATTAATGCAAAACAATCGTTTGTGCCGTCTTCCCTATCAGGTATCAGAAAAGGGGTAGCTTTAATGCGGCACGTTATCCAAACAGACGGGAAAATTGTGCCTAGCCTTTTTTTCTCAGATTTCATCATATACCTGAGAAACCTGAAAACCATAAAAGGATCAGAGAATAAATAAATATTTAGGGCATAAAGCCGATCCACGTAGGGAAACCATTTCACGTATCCAAATGCTTTCCCATGCCAAAGTTGTTTCCATTTGCTCGATTTGTTCTCGAGTTGTGCGAAAAAATATAAAGGACCCCCCCCCCCCCCCCTCTCCTTCCAATCATTCCACTGGAAAGAGGCAGTAGTACCAAATATTCACAGAAACATTCCTTGTGCACAAATTCCCTCAGGAGCCAAATTTCGTTCCATTTGCTGAGTAAGTTCCCGTGTGATGAAACAAATTGTTTGGGAGCACCGTCCACACTTAAGATTTTTCGACTGTAAGAACGAAGGGTTCTCAAACTACCATAGACCCATTCCTCGTAATCAAATACCTTCCCACGCCAAATTTGGTTCCATTTGCTTGATTAGTTTTCCAGTTATACTGAAAATTGTAAAGGAGGTCCCTCCCCACTTTCTATTTCCTCACTGGAAAGAGGGAGGGATACCAAATATTCATAGAACTATTTATCGTACCCAAACATCCTTCCAAGCCAAATTTGGTTTCATTTGCTCGAATAGTTTTCAAGTCATGCAATAAAAATGGTATGAAAACCCCTCCTCTCCTTTCTTCCTGTATCTCCACTGGAAGGAGGGAGGGGTCTGAAATAATCATAGAACCATTTCTCGTATTCCATTACCCTCCCATGCCAAATTTGGTTCCATTAGCTTGATTAGTTCTCCAGTTCTGTACAAAACTGTAAAGTAGGCCCCCTCCCCCCTTTCTATCTCCCCACTTGAAGGAGGGAGGGGTACCAAATATTTTTAGAAACATTCCTCGTACCCAAATTCCCACCCGTACCAAGTTTGGAATGATTAGCATGATCAGTTCTCGAGTTATGAAGACTTATTACTTTTAAATAAACGACCCCTTCCCCCCTTCCAGGAATAGGGAGGGTTCTCAAACTATTAAAGGAACCTTCCCTGGCCTCCAGTACCCTTATACGCCAAGTTTCACGCAAATCGGTTCAGTAGTTTTCGAGTCTTTAGGGAACAGACAGAAAGACAGACAGACAGACAGAAATTCATTTTTATATATATAGATATTTTTTACAAAAAAAACCTGTATGAGGCGTTTGGCAGGAAACTCCACGCTTTATTCCTTGTAAAACATTTATCATTTATATGGCGTAAAGTTACTTAAGTTTGTTAAAAAATCAATTTGCATTTCATTACCGTTCAATTCATGAGGTCTCAAGTGGTGATAGCACCACAAATGATGTCTTTTGGCCGTACCAGAGTAAATCACGACTTCGGAAAAAATCGCTTCACTTCTTACCTTCAGTACACACACTACGATTGCGATCTGGATGAATGGATGGTACGTAGTATATTTACTCGTAAAAGAAAGTGATTCAATCCAGTTACAGGTCATCGATGTCTCCGAAAAAATAAACGAAGAAAAGTGAACCATTTTTATTTCCGATCCCAAACGCAAACCACAACGATAGGCACACCACAGTCGATGTGATTCAGTTGAAGATGACACGAGAAAGTGAATTCTTCACCCTTCTTTCTTTCGAATCCACCCGCACCCAAGTAAAACGAATGAAACAATAAGGTTCACTTTAATGGTCTCTCTGGTTGAAATGGAGGGTACTTTGTACACCAGCACGGTGTGGCTTGATTTAAATGCTTCGCTGGGGCGAAAAAAGGAAAGGCACTGTTTCGAACAAACGCAAAATGGTCGGATTATAGGATATTACAACATCATGGCTGGTGTATGAACAGCTCCCATCGTCGGTTTCATTCAGATGAAATCACTGCTACCGAATTGAATAGGAACCTGTTCGCTCATGCCACCCAGTAGTGCTTGAGAGACCAGAAGTGTTTACACACGCCCAAATCCGCGTTTGTTTAATATAAAACTTCGGCTTCATAGGAAAAATAAGTCTCTAGCCGTTGAGGACTCTTAAGTCGGCAGTTGAGTGGAAATCTTCAAAAGCTACCTAGAGTGTGCTTGTTTTCAGTAGCAACAGCGCTAGCGTAATTGTTACAAGATTCTTTTAATGAGATATGTGCGTTATTGTTCACATATCTTGGCTTCAACTGATTTTAAAATGATTTAAAAAAATGAATGGAATGAATACATGGCAACTCAACACATCCGATAGATTCGATTTTTGCACTTTTTTTCTCCAAACTTATCTATTGCAAAAATGATTCTTCTATTTCTGAGAGTCCTTCAATTCTTGAACCAATGTGAATAGGATGATGAGAAGGTGTTTTTCTTCATAAGAAAAAAAAACCTTTTTCGGAATATTCCGAAAAATATGAACAGTGGCAACAAGTTGATCCCCTTTTCTTTCCCCACCTTCGAGTAGCATACTGCTGCCCAAGGAAGCCTTAAACCCTGAGAGGGTCTCAATTTCCAAGACTTCATCAACACGGTGGCACGAAATTATGACTAAAATTAATCGCCTAGGCATAACCCGGCTACCATACGAGGCTGCCGTTTGTTGACTTACTTGTTCCGCTATCAGCAAACCTTACCTTCTGGGGCCCATCTTAGAGTTGTTGGAAGTTCAGGGAATTCCGAGGTACTTGTTGGGTCGTTCTCTGTCAAGGTCTTTGATGTGCGGCACCTCCTGGAAGATAAAGAACGAACGAACGAACGGATGGACGAACTCTGAGATGAGTTATGAATCGGCGGTGGTTGGTCTTGGTTCTCTTAACCGATTTATGGCATGAAGGGCTACCTGTTTTATGCAGTTCAGGGAGGTTTGCGAGCGAGATGATCCATGTTTTAGGAGAAATATGAGCCCACAGTTAGTAGGATTCAACAACAGCAGCAGCGGCAGTAAACAAACGTGACCTCACGGATGCAGTAGCACTACACCGCTGAAATTCTTAGCTCTAGCTCAGTCGTGTTTGGCTTAGCTGGAAAATTTACAGGTTCTACATTTGTATGTTGAGAGATCGTATAAATCTCATAATATTAATTGGAGGGCATATTTTAACACCACATGGGTCACAAGAATAAACAGTCAAGTTCAACCACTTCCGGCATTGGGCATAACAGTTGACAAATAAGCGACACTATGCTTGATCAAGCTATTGGGTTTGGAAAAGCTTGAAAATTGTAATCGATAAATATTGAATCAAAAGAAACCATTGCCAGGTTTAAGGAGTGCATGCGAATAAATATGCAACACTTTGTTTTGTGAATAAGTGAGTCCTCAAGTGAAATATGCTTTAACAAAGTTACTCATGAAAAGCAATCGGCTAGTTAAGAAAAAAGTTATTTGTGAAAAACCAGTATTTTTTATTTCTCCCGAGAAAAATACCTTAAAGTCATATTTACGTTTGAGACTCTAGCAATTCCTCCCCATGGTCAGATAATCCTGAAATTTGGCATGTGACCTTCTGGTAAACTAATTATTTATTTTAACTTAGAGCGAGTGAGATTTGCCATGTTTAATTCTTCCTATAGTTTGATAATACCATCAAAACAGCCATCAACAGTGCTGCGGAGAACGTCATCGGTAATGTGGAGCGATCTCGACGGAACGACTGGTTCGACGAGGAGTGTAGGAGAGTGATGGACGAAGAAAATTCCGCGCGGGCGGCAGTAGTGCAAAGAGGCACCCGTCGAAATGTGGAAAATCACCGACAGCGGAAGAGGCACCCAGACAACCAGAAGTCGTATTTTCTTTTACAGATTACATCGTATAGAATGTTATTTATACTCATTTTCGTATATCTGCACCTACAATGTGCGGTCCATGCATATTCTTTATTGTATTTAAAAGCATTGCATAATTTTGTTAAGACAAGAAGAGAGACTTGTATTTATTTACATATGAACTCGACCTTTGTGTACGACAATTCGCAAAAAATCCGTGGAACGACCGATATACGGTGATCAGCCGTGAGTGAGAGATTTTGTCGTGCTATGCATAAAATAATTCGAAATAAAAAACGTATATAACTGCATTGATTCGTAATAATGTGCATGCAATCGTATACATTTGCAAATTAATTCGCATATCTGATTTTCGTAAAACGTATTTGCTGGCAATCGTAAAAGAATACAAAAAAGTTCAATGAAATCGTTTATGATAATGGGACATCGATGATTGGAATCGAATTAAAGGAGGCTTCAAAATGTTGGTCTATTTTTAGATCATCGATGACGTGTTCTACGATTTAAAAGATTTAAGTTATAGAAATATACGATTTGCTTTTGGTTTAATGCCTTTGAAGAAAATCCCCTTGAATTTATATATTCCAGATAGCGTCGAGGAACCATCATGAGCTGCAGATCGTATGGTCAGAGGATCAAGTCCAGGTACTTACAATAAAATCAGCAATCAGGCAAATAATAAATTTGTACGATATACACTTGAATTTGACAGCAAAAAACGCATTTCTTTGAAATACTCTTATTTTTATTATTTTTATGGATGAATAAACTGATTGGTTTAAAGTATAAAAAAAAATAATCTTATTTTTATTCAACTGACGGAAAATGAGAGCCCTGCACTCAAGTCGCAAAAGACGACCAAATAAGTCGTCAAACTTTCCATATTGTTACGAAAAATGTCGTATATTACAACCTCAATCATCTATATGATGATGTAAATTGTCATAGTATATTCCAAAAAGAATCAGGGTAGTCGTAAATGACGCATGACAAGTCGTGCAAATCGTAATTTAATACAATCCAAATCAAGAATATGTTTGCTAATGTACCTATATGGCCTCCAAAATGATAAGTATATACTGGTTTTGCTTTCTTATATACGATATGTTTACAGGTATATTTGCATGTATATTAGCGTTGCAAATTCGAAATACCCACCAAATGGTTGTCTGGGCAGCGAGTCCAAATTTTCCAGGAGAAAAAGCGCCGCCTGGAGGAGGAGGAGCTCGAGGATCTGGAGCAGCTGCATCGTTCCCAAGAAACACGAAAGTACTATCAGAAACTCAACGCATCCCGCAAAGGCTTCGTGCCGCAAGCCGAAATGTGCCGGGATAAGGACGGGGGTATCCTGACGGACAATCGTGAGGTGATCAAAAGGTGGAAGCAGCACTTCGATAAACACCTGAACGGCGCACATGCAGGAGATCAAGACGGTGGGGGAAGGTACATCGCCGGCGTAGCCAACGACGAAGAGGAGCCACTCCCAACGATGAGTGAAGTTAAGGAAGCCATTCGCCAGCTGAATAGAAACAAGTCGGCTGGGAAGGATGGCATCGCAGCTGAACTCATCAAAATGGGCCCGGACAAGTTGGCCGATTGCCTACACTGGTTGATGGTCCGGATCTGGGGCCCCATATACAAGAAGGGCGAAAAATTGGACTGCAAGAACTACCGAGCGATCACTGTCCTTAATGCCGCCTACAAAGTGTTGTCCCGAATCCTACTTCGCCGCCTAACGCCACAAGCAAACAGATTCGAGGAAGTCATCAGGCCGGCTTCATGGAGGGACGGTCAACGACGGACCAGATATTCACATTACGGCAAATCCTCCAAAAATGCTGGGAACACCAAGTCCCTACGCACCATCTATTCATCGACTTCAAAGCTGCAAACGACACGATCGACCGTAACGAGCTATGGAAAATCATGGACGAGAACGGCTTTTCCGGGAAGCTGATCAGACTGATCAAGGCGACGATGGATGGAACGCAGTGCTGTGTGCGGATTTCGGGTGAATTGTCGAGTTCATTCGAATCGCGCAGGGGGCTTCGACAAGGTGATGGTCTATCCTGCATGATGTTCAACGTGGCGCTAGAAGGTGTTATTCGACGAGCGGTGGGCGAAATGCGGGGCACGATTTTCAACAGATCCAGTCAACTTATCTGCTTTGCCGATGACATTGGTATAGTCGGCAGATCATCTGCGGCGGTGGAGGAGATCTACCGCAAACTGAAACGCGAAGCAGGAAGAATTGGGTTGATGATTAATACGTCCAAGACGAAGTACATGCTGGCCTGCGGATCCGAGACCGACCGAACCCGCTTGTCCAGTAATAACAAGGTCACGATCGACGGTGACGAGCTGGAGATAGTCGAAGACTTTGTCTATCTCGGCTCACTGGTTACCGCAGACAATGACACCAGCCGTGAGATCCGGAGGCGAATTATCAGCGGAAGTCGTGCCTACTATGGACTCCACAAGCAACTGCGGTCGAGAAGACTTAGCCCTCGCACGAAGTGTAACCTGTATATGACGCTCATTGGACCGGTTGTTCTCTACGGGCACGAGACATGGATATTGCTCGAGGAGGACCTGCGTACACTCGGAGCATTCGAGCGACGAGTGTTAAGAACCATCTTTGGCGGCGTACAGGAGAACGGAGTGTGGAGGCGAAGGATGAACCACGAGCTCGCGCGACTCTACGGCAAACCCAGTATCCAGAAGGTGGTGAAAGCTGGCCGGATACGCTGGGCGAGACATGTTGCGAGAATGCCGGATGACTGTCCTGCAAAACAGGTGTTCGCCACGAATCCGGTAGGAACAAGACGAGCAGGGGCGCAACGAGCGAGGTGGTTAGTTAGTTAGTTAGCAAGTTATGTCGTGAGATGGAATACTATGTAAATAAATAATAAAAATAAATAATATAGTATGATAAGTACGCCGCGGTCCGTTAAATTATTCAAAAAATGCAAAAATTACTGTTATGGTAAAGTAACCCTAACTTCTTCAATGTTTAAGCGATTTGGATAAATATCACCTTTAAATGTATGTATTGAAATAAAATTTAAGTACAAAAGAAAGTCAGATTTCTTAAATGTTTCCTTCGAGTTTAAAACTTTCGCTTAAACAAAATTTTTCAAAAAAAAAGCAGCGTTTTTATGATTTTTTCTTTCAAAAAGTCACTAATATCAACAATATTGTCGATCATAAGCAAAAATGAAGTTCAGATGATCGATAGCAAATTAATTCACCTTTAATATTCAAAAATGATATTTCTAATTTGTGTTATGCAGGTAGAGATATTTGAATTTGAGTACAAGTACATTTTTTAGTTTTCCAAATTTCATATTTGAAGCATAACTTAAAATTTGTTCAACTGAGATATTTTCTCTATTGTGTTCTGAGCTGATTTCTTTGAATGGTTTAACTGAATCAAAGCAATCGAAAGGTTCCTTTTAGTTCAACCACGGTAAATGAAAAGTGCAGATACCGATATTTCGATAGCAACTTACTACCTTCTTCAGTGAGCGTTTCTAGTTTTCATTTAACGTGGTTGAATTACAAGGAATCTTGAGATTTTTGAAAATTTCATTTTCGGATTCAGTGCCCGATTTCACATTGAAAGTGATCTTCAACTTACATTGTTAAAAAATGCAGTGAACTAGTGTTTTTAATATAGCACGTGCATACATTGCGGAAGAGTTAATAATTTATCATCAACTAAAAATTATTAGAATATATTAGAAAAAAAACTCGAAGGTAGATACTGAAATGTTTCCATTGAATCATTGGTCATATCTGCTTCATTGAAAGCAGAATCAGTATTTCTCTTATAGAAATTGGGAAGTAACGTAAAAATCTCCGGTTAAGAATCCAAAATAAAAAAAAACAACATACTTGAACTCAAATTCCATGGATACACAGATATGTATGAGAACTCAAGAGTAAAATTAAAATTATAAAATCAGAATTTATTTAGAACTTAAAATCAGTGTATCAAATTGATTTCATTATTTCAAATGGAGATATGTGACTCAAATTACAATTGAAATTCTAATACCTACAATATTAAAAATCAAAGTAACAATCAGGAAAAGGCGAGAATTGCACATTTTGAATTGGTTATCCCTAGGTGTTTTTAAATTTCTTATCTTCAGAGCATAAAAAATCGTGTCAATGTAATGTGTTAGAAGTTTGTTTGCTTATTTAGGACTTTTTTTTGTAATACGGGTGATTCTTAGTTACAGAATATTTTTTTAATTTTATTGTAGAAATCAAGAGTTTTGAAATGTTTAAATAGCAGCACAGATTGTAATTTTAAACCAAGAATAAGATTCTCATCAAATCAAATATTAAATTAAATAAATGTGTGAAATAGTTCTTCTGAATATTGGAAAAGTAACATTTGAGAACCAAAATTCAGAATAAATACTAGAAAAATCAGAAATAAATTCAAATGAGTTAAATACCTTTAATGAAGAACTTGAGATCTCTTAAAATTTCACCTAAATACCCTGAATTTGAATCTTGGAGACGGCAGAAGCTGAATTTCTATATGAAAATTTAACATCATGGATACGCTTGTGACTCATTTTGTACATGAAAGTAAAATATGTTTGCATATATTCAACAATCTTAAGGATCCATTCATGGTTTATAAAAAATAATAACCGGCATTCACCTGGATATTACCCGGATAAAATTGCGGTATGTGTATTGAAGTTTTTTGGTTTTTTTTACCAAACATGAACCAATCCATAAATTGTCAATTTATGAAAATTTATTACGAATAATCTTAAAGATTAAAGTTAAAGAGGTGCGAACGTTCGCACTGCAAGTTTCGCGGTGCGAACCACGCAAGATCAACTATTGTGTTGTGTTAGACTCTACCCTGTGCGATTCTAACATTTCAAAATAGTTGATCCGTGATTGAACAAAAGTAAAGTATGTGGTGAAAATGCTTCTTCAAAATTTCTACCCTCTCATTTTCAACACCTGTTATTTTCTTCTAATCTATTTCTATCCATGTATGATTTTCAATTCTTGAAATGTTCTAACTATGAGAACATAACATTCACCGATAAGGCCGTAAAAATTAATTTCAAAATATTATTTTTTTTATTTTGTAGGATTATTCCAAATAAAAAAAATGGAAAATTCAATTTGGGCTCCAATTGTTTTTATTTGGTAGTTTGAAATGCGACAACACTGCTGACCTGTTATAATAACAAAAAGAAAAATTAAAGTTTTTTTAATTGCTAGATTCTGCTGCGATTTGTCTGGATTTTGAGTGGAAAAACTTAAAAGCAAAGGCCAAGATTTTCTCTGGTTTTGAATAAAAAAATTGTCCAAATTTGTTCAGCCCTCCTCAAGCTGTAAAAATTTTGCAATGCTTACTCTAGGGGGGCTCAACTTATTTAAGAGTGAAACTATTCAATATTTTTTTCACGGGGTTCGCTTAGCTTGCATATTTTACGCACTATTTCATATTCTCTATTCCCGATTTCCTTTTCTCAATTTCTATGATGAGTTTTTTCCTTGGCGCCCCCCCTGAACTAAGGCCCGAGGCGATTACCCCCTCCCTCTTTAATATAGCCTTGGTTAGCAAGGTTGCCGAAAATACAGAAAAAATTGTATTTTCACAGAATTTTGAGCAAAATTTCGTTACAGAATCTGTGTCATAGATCAAAGAATTTTTTAAATTTACATGGATTTCACAGATTTTCTAACTTTTTATGAGATTTCTAAAGATATGAATTTTTATGTCACTTTTAACTTTTTATTTCTGACTCTAGTTAAAAAAAAAATGAAAACAAAGTAATGTGATTTTTTTTTATTAAAACTGTGGAAAGTTTCCAACAAATTGATGTTTCATATGATTTCCCAATAAACTGAAGCATAACAGAAAACCGTCACCAAATTTTAGGTGCAAATCATAGAATTCGAGATTTTTTTGCCAAAAACATAGATTTTTTTCGGCAACCTTGTTGGTGTGAATGATGGAATCCATGAATATAAAGAGTTTATCAAGCACAGGTAGTGGTTTCATCTAGCGCTGCCCAAAAATTTCGATTCGGAAAGTGATGATTATAAAAGAAATCTCACTTGTTCGTGTAGCTGAATCTTAATATTTAAACCGCGAGCGTAAGATATTTTGAAAAAAAAAAAAAATCTTCATGGACAGTCAAATCAAATCTCCAGCAGGTTCCTGGCAAGATATCAGCAATACAATTTTCGTTGGCAAGTCTTGCCTGGATGTTCGGGAGATAAACAAGGAAAACGATTTTGAAATCGACTGAGATGGCTGACGATCTGTGGAAGCTGCAAAAAATAAATTTTACATCACGATTGACACAATAAGTGGCTAAAAACTAAAAAATTTCTTAAATTTCCACCCAAACATTCAAAAGTTATTCACAAAACAACGTGTTTCATTATTTTTTAAATACACTTCTGAAGCTGTATATTTCAAATTACGAAACATGAATTGAAAAAAATGGTTATAAATTGTCTGTTTTTTATGGATAAATTTAAAATAAATTAAAGGCATTTATTTATGAACAATATACCTCAAAACCTTCCACAGTTAGACGCAATAACTACCAACTTTTGAAAATCAATTTGAATTTTTATGTTTAAGAAACGTCAACAAAGTCGAGCAGATCCCGCACTTTTTTGTTTTTCTGACTACCAGACTTTTGATTCCAAATTTAGCGTCAACATCCAAGAAAGCCAAAAATTCATTCCACCGGAAATGATCAGTTTATTTAAATTAAAAACAAAAGTTTACATAAGCTGAGTGCTCCTACTTTGGACCTAGAGCCTACTTTAGTTCTTAAAAGCCTTGAATTTTAAATAATTCATTTTGCTAGCATAGGATATAAATACTCCTATGCAGACAATGAGTTCTTATTCTTCTTATACCGCTTTTTGCCAAAAAAGATCTCTCTGTTAAAATTTCAAACGTTTTTAAAAACGTTCCTTCTCATCAGTGGTAAATCAGACAGCTCAATTAATAGTGCGCGTTTTGAGAAACTAGAGTGAACAAGGAAAAATCATGTTTTTCTACTGTCCAAGTCAAAGTTTAAAGGGAAATTACTTTCACTGTGAATAATATGGACCATACTACCTATTTTTCCTAAAATAAATGAACATTAATGGAAACCCCGGACAATTTGAAAAGGGTCCAATAAAAGGTGACTTTCGACTTTGATGCTCCACGTTTAGACGTGACATCACCAAAACTTTGTTGTAATACCAACAAATCGACAAGTGTGCGAATTTTTAATCGGGGCATAATTCAAAACCAATATTGAACATTCATAACATTTTGTGTCAGCTTTACGCAAATAATCTACAAGTCAGTAAACACAAAAAAGTTTCAGCTATTGTTCTGCCGATGGAGTTGATTGGGAGTGAAAGTGTTTGAGATATTCATATTAGAGATTGAAGTGTTTTGAATAGTTAAATAGCTGTCATACATTTTTATGATAACATTTGATTGAAGAGGGCTTGAGGTATAGCTCAGTTGGCAAGTTCGTTGCCTCCTGAGTCGATGTCCGCGAGTTCGAGCCCAAGAGTAAACATCGAACACAGTTGTACCAGATAAGATTTTCAATAACTGTTCGCCAACTGCAACGTTGATATAAAGTCGCGAATGCCAAAGATGGAAAAACGACTATAATAAAAAAAAATTATTGAAGATCACATTTTTAATGAATTTGTTTATTTATTTGAAGAAAATCATACTTTTTAATGGAATTTCAGTTCTAGGTCCAATGAAAGGAACCGATTCAGTACCGAAATAGAAACAGTAGGTTCAAAGATGGAAATTTTGATCATATATATCATTGAAAATCTTTCAATAACGGCGAAACCTATGTTGAAAGTTCCCATTAGAACTTGCAGATAAGATCATGTACTATACATAAAACTATAAATAATAATAAAAAATCATCGCTTAGAGGGTCTAAATTAGGGCAACTAACCCTTCATAAATAAATTCTCGAAAAATACATATTACTCAGAAACAATAGTAATCGTATTTTCCAAAATCACATTGCGTTAAAATGTTTCACTACACAATTAGATTTTCAATTAGTTTTTGTACTGAAACCAAAGTCGTGATAAGAATCTCAATGTTTATTGAAAATTTTACTGCAGCCTTTTGATTCAGCAAAAACGCATGAAATCAAATATGTACTGCAAAAAACCGTTCAGAAACAAGTTTTTCAACCTGAAGAAACAGATTTTATTTTTTTCCTTCCAAATCAAAACAGTTTCGAAAAGTAGCAATTTTCGACACTGTTTTGTAAACTGTTAACTGTATTCTATTAAATATAGTGAGAGGATTACTTTGCTTGAAAATTGCTGAATTGATGTATTTCTGTTTTGTTTACAAATTCTGATTACACTTTTTGGTCTTATGCCAACCAATGTTCAATTTTTTTTTTTTGTGAAAGCACAATTTATTTTATAGTAAAATGACATGAAATAACTAACTCAAAGCTTTGAAAGAAAGGTGTCCCTCGCTTCAGAAGGCGAGCAGAACGGCGTTAAAATGACACATTTCTGGTCAGTAAGTTGCACTGCATTCTCGACCTCGCCTGACCGAGCGAAGGTGATGCAGTCGTCACTGGGTGTGGCGGAAGTGATGCTGGGGAAGAACGACCTCAATGAAGTCGAGGTGACGTATTGGCAACGCACCCAACGGGTCCCATAAGGTACTCAAGTGTTGTGCCACCACCATCACTCAGTTTAAGTGGATTTAGCGCTGTCATTGAGTAAGGCTTACGCGCTTATAACTACATCGTCGTCGTTGGTTGTCGCATTCGTCAACGTCCAGCAGCAGCAGCAGCTTCAGATTCAGAGTCGATGTCGCACCGGTTGTTTGTTGGACTTTTGGAAACCTTTTTTTTTTTTTTTTGAGCGAGTAATTCATTTAAAGGAATTTTACCTTCCCTGCTTCCCTCTGAATCTCCGAGTCTCTGAGGAGCCGCCCCAGATACAAACCACACGCAAAATGAGGGATCAGTTACCTACCTTGACGCGTCGTGTGGCCGAGAAACACAGTTAGAGGAGAGGTGTCACCTCGAAACGAAATGAGAATCAGGGTGAAAGAACATCTCACATCTCGTGTGCTAAAAGTGGCATAACGTGGCGTGGCGTGGCGTTGAGGAATTTTTTGAGCCTCTGGGTGGCAGCAGCATGTTCTTAACTAAACTGACCTGCTGAAAATTTATGTACAGGTGAGGTCCATTTCAATGTTGAAATGTTCGTGGCACCCCAGACAGAGTTCATGCTTGATGAGATTTAACGGAGGAACAAATTTATAGGAGCGGTTATTTATTGGCTGGATGTCCTCCGAATTTAACGAATGAAATGTACGTTGCTGTTGGCCAGGTGCCAGATTGAATTTTGCGGTTAGCCCTAAAGCACTTGTTGCACTTGCTAAGCAATCAACTTTAAAAGGTTCGGTTATTATGATTCTGAGAATAAGTTTAAGCTTCAACAGTTTGAGAATCAAACTAAGAAAAGAACAAAAATTGAAAAAACCAAAACAACGAAAGAAAAAAATTGAAAAAAACAACAAAAAATGATCACAATTTAAGAAAAATTTACAAAATTTCACAAAAATTTACAAAAACTAACAAAAATATACATAAATTTACAAAAACGACAAAAACTTTCAAAAAAATACAAAGCTTATAAAATTTACAAAATTTGACAAAAATAAACGAAAATATACAACATTTTGCATAAATTTACAAAAATTGACAAAATTGACATAATATGACAAGAATCGACGAAAAATGACAAAAATTTACGGAAATTGAAAAAAATTACAAAAATTGACAAAAACTGACAGAAGGTAACAAAAAATGAGAAAACTGACAAAAACTGACAAAATATCATGTCAAATTCTGTCAATTATTGTCAAGTATTGTCAATTTTTTCCATTTTTTGTCATATCTTGTCATTTTTTTAAAACGTTTGTAAAAATTAGTACATTTTAAAAAAAAAATTTAAAATTTTGTAAAGTTTGGTAAATACGTGAATTTTTGTTAATTTTCGTGAATTTTTGTAAATTTTCGTGAATTTTTGAAAATTTGAATTAAATTGTATAATTTTAGTGATTTTTTGACAAATGCTTGAAAAATTTTGAAATTTTCGAAAATTTTGTTTTTTTTTATTGAAAGTCTAACCAAAATTTTCTAAAACTTGTCGATTATTGCCGAAAATAACTAAATTTGAAAAAAAAAATGAACGAAATGACAAAAATTGACAAGAAAAATTAGATAAAATAACAAAAATGACAAAAATGACAAAAATGACAAAAATGACAAAAATGACAAAAATGACAAAAATGACAAAAATGACAAAAATGACAAAAATGACAAAAATGACAAAAATGACAAAAATGACAAAAATGACAAAAATGACAAAAATGACAAAAATGACAAAAATGACAAAAATGACAAATATGACAAAAATGACAAAAATGACAAAAATGACAAAATTGACAAAAATGACAAAAATGACAAAAATGACAAAAATGACAAAAATGACAAAAATGACAAAAATGACAAAAATGACAAAAATGACAAAAATGACAAAAATGACAAAAATGACAAAAATGACAAAAATGACAAAAATGACAAAAATGACAAAAATGACAAAAATGACAAAAATGACAAAAATGACAAAAATGACAAAAATGACAAAAATGACAAAAATGACAAAAATGACAAAAATGACAAAAATGACAAAAATGACAAAAATGACAAAAATGACAAAAATGACAAAAATGACAAAAATGACAAAAATGACAAAAATGACAAAAATGACAAAAATGACAAAAATGACAAAAATGACAAAAATGACAAAAATGACAAAAATGACAAAAATGACAAAAATGACAAAGATGACAAAAATGACAAAATTGACAAAAATGGCAAAAATGGCAAAAATGAAAAAAAAAATCGCTAATCAAAAATCACAAATAGTGACAAACAAGACAAAAAACAAAAATGACAAATATTTACAAAAAAAATACAAATGTGTCAAAAAACGACAAAAAGTGATGTTAAATGACAAAAAAAAACATCGAATGACAAAAATCACAAAATTTGACATAAAATATCTTGAAATGACAAAAAAGATATTAAATTAAGGACAAAAATGTCAATGACGGACTAAAAGAAATGTTTACAATTGACAAAAAATTTACAAATATTACAAAATATTTTTAAGTCGTGTTTAGTTTTGTTATTTATTTTTTTTCTATTTGGGGTTTTAATTTTTTTTTAAATGCTTCATTCCCAAAAATTCAAATGGATACCTTTAATATTCAAAATGACACCAGAACTCAACATCTCATGCACTTGAAAGCCTTTTAGCATTAAGAAAAGTTTTCAGTTTTCCTGGTTTACTCTTTTAGTTGATTTTTGTGGGTCACCAAATTTAAACGCTTTTTATTTGCATGAAAACCATTTAAACTGGAGTTTACGATACAAAGATTTTTAAGTACAACTGAAAGCAGCCACATCCAGCAGAAAACAGCTGTATGAACCTCTTCTGGAATGAGCAGGGTTGTACCAAAATTGTTCTTAAACATAATGGGATACCCTATAATATTGAAATTCACTCTTACACACAAAAGATGCCGAATATCAATTTCGTATAAGATTTTTTTTCTAAATTTCAATTTTTTATTTTTTATTTGTTTTATTGAGTTTCGAAAGAAAATTTAAATTTAAAATCTCCTACTGACCTGATTCAATCAAAACGCTCTCCCATTCACATCGATCTTGAGCTGCGTTTGCGTTTTTTTTTTTTCATTAACAACAAAATGCAGCACATGCAAACACAATTGCTAAAGAGACAAATTTTTGCTACCACTTCGCACTTGGCACCAGACCAAGAAGCACGCACACGGAGCGACACATACTGTAATTCAATTTAATATGCAAATCAAGTAAATTGCCCCGGCGAGTCACCTGTCGCGCTATGTCGCACGCTCTTTATTCGTTTTTAGTGTAGTGCCTTCTTGTTCTTGTCTCCTGTGTGGAGAGGACTTTCCCTTCCTTTTTTTCCAGAAACCAGCACCAGAAGACGGCATTCCATGCCATCCTCCACGGTTTGGCGAAACTGGATTTTTTGTCACTTGCCGATGAAATGTCCGGTACCCGTAAGGAGGAAAACAGCAATCGGGCATAAAAATAAAAACTGGACAATGTTTATTCATTCGTGTTTAATTTAAACAATTTTTGTTTTTCATCCCATATCTCGGCGCAGCTTCTCCACTGCACTCTGCACCCTGCTTTCTGCTTTTGGTGGGCATAATCAGGTTTCCGGGGTGGAATCCGGTAGCCGACATTTGCAGTTGCACGAAAGATGTTGAACAGTCTTGCCAGGTTCCCTTGAAGTGCCTTTTTATCATTCACCGATGATGATGGCAACTTCGCCATGCACCATGCAGTCGTCAGTGGGTTGCAAATTTCGTTTCGTTTGGTATTTATTTTTGTGTAATCCCCACGCAAATCAGCATCAATAGCAACAACATTGGGGAGCTCATTTGTGGTTGTCGAAAACCAAAAAAAAACGCGGGTTCGTCGCTTGTTGTGGACGTCGCAAGTCTTCTTCCTTGTGGGCACCTCCTGGTGATGCGCAGAACGGCTCGTCATCGTCATTAAGAGAAACAGAGGATTCCAGCTGACTTGAGATGCTTTAATGAAAAATAAAAATAAAGATTAACAAATATAAAATAAAACACAACAGAGACAACGCACTGCATTAAAGCGAAGCGAAGCGTCACGTGGCGAAGACAGAGTGTTACGTGCTTCGGTAGCGACTTATCCGGGGAGGGATGCCGTAATTTATAAATGTTGACTCAAGTGGCGAAGGTGTAGGTTAAATGCGTATTGAAACGATTGAAGTATAATGGAAATGACCCAACCTTCGACGCCAGCATCAATTGGATGGATTCATTGTGTCGGGATTGAAGAGTTTACTTTAAGTTCTTATATATTAAAAGAAAGACGGTAAGTTGCTTGAGGGAGCTTAACAGTTATGTTAAATAGAAGTAATCTACATTGCCATGGCCAATGTCAACGTTAAATTAAAAATCAGGAAGTTCGTGTACTTTTCTGGCTATAGATTTAAACTAGTTTGATGCCTCCAACCTATTATCTATCTATAGGGGAGAATGGGGATACTTGATCCCTTTTTCTTTTTTTCATCTTATTCTTTTATAAATTTTTTTTCCAGATCACCGTCTTTTGCATTTATTGACAGTGTATGGCTTGATGTTTATATGTTGCAAAAGTGAGATCGATACATGAACCCGTACATGAACTAGATAGATGAGCCATCAGCGGTTTTTGGGGCAATGTCGTGAAAATTAAACGGGTCAACGTGTGAATTGAATAAAGGGACATGAAAAAAACTGTTATATCGTTTATTTGGTTGGGTTCATTCCTTATCAATAAGGATACTCTTACAGCGAAGGTATTTTTTATCAGTGTGAGTAATATGAAGATTCAAACAATAACTTCCAACCTGATCACCTGTTTTCTGTTGTTGGCGAAACGAAGTTAGCAAGGTATCAGCTAGTACTTAATTAATTGAGATCTTCAGAGTCAAAAGGGTATTAGTGCAAAAATCATCTGAATCAAAACAAACGAAATTTTTTTTAACCCAACCACGGTGTAAGAAAAGTTCAGATACCGGTATTTTTATGCCCAAGTAACAATTTTATCTTTATTATAGTCAGCAACACATCTTCCATGCATCACCAGAACTCTTATAAAGCTTAAATCTGGCTATTTGGCATGAACGTCATATTGACCAAATTTTTATGCCTCGATAAAATCATTATGCAGTAAAATTTTGATCATCAAAGCTTTTATGAAGCTTTCCTAAAACATTTTAGCCATTTAATTTTATTATTTTTTTTTAATTCCGTGAGTTCTCCGAGTTGAAAATAAGCCTGAAATAATAATTTCTAATACTTGACAAAGTGAATCCATCAATATGTCGTCTTTTCTTTTGCATTTCGATTTTGAAATAAACATGCCGTTAGTCAATTCAATGATAAATATTTTTATTATGGTTAGATAAAATGCTTATTCGTTTTATAATGGTAGCTAAATTACTACGTTTCTCTCGCAAGCCAATCAATTAAACGCGTAGGATGAGTTCCTTATTTCTGAGTTGTTCATCATTAGTACAGCAAATGTGGACAGACTTTTTGAATGAAATAAAAATGGTATTAAGAGGCGAACCAGCTTGTCGCTGAAAACCTCTAAAAAAAGACAAAAAAATGCGATTGGTAGTTACTGACCGGTGGAATGAAACCATGAGTTGACGTCGAATTTCGTTGTCTGATGCCATCTATAAATCCAATATGGCGACTTTTGCTAACCCTCAAAATGCTGTAAATGACAAAAAAATTGGGTATTGGGTAAAATGGCTAAATGAGTACAAGTTGAATTTCTCTATAAAATGTCATCATGAAATTCAGGTCAGGTGGCAACACTGAAAAGTGAACGAGATAGTGTTTTCAGCGGTGTACAAATATGCTAATTTTCCACGTGTTGGACGTGCATTTTAATGTTAAAAAGTGGTTTAAGCGGTGTAGAAGTTTCCTTTTCATATGCCTATTATATGGTTTTAAACAAAAATGTCGTTGATAAGCAGATATTTGAATGAAATGATTGCATTTTCCAATGCTTGGATTTAGAAAAACCATAACATGCCTTCGCAGCAATAGAAATGAATCGTAAAATTGCACTATCAAATCGGGCACTTCATTTAAATATGTTAAACAAGCGATCATAATGGTCAAATCGATATAAGCGTGTTTTGTTTGCTGCACAGGCCGGTCCGCCAATCGAAATGCCAAGAGTTTGTTTATTATTGGTGCCGATTTGTTTACGTTCTTAATTTGGATCGGGGCCCTAGCCAACAAACAATATACAAATCGAATCGGAGACTATAAAATTGCTAGTTGTAAACATGTGAAATAAGTGGAGGTGTTGCTTGTAAAGGAAAACGCTGAATCCTAGTGTGATGCGACAAAAGTGTTTGTTAAGAACGGTGAATCAGAAACTTTTTTTATAAACCGATCATGGTTCGGTTTCACAAGGGATTGGCATTCATGCTGCTGAATAGAAGCTAAGTGCAATTTTAATTATTTCCGTTTATTATATCCGTTTATTTTATTTTATATCCGTTTAGTAAATTTCAGGGCAATGAATAATGTAACATATATATTATCACACTTCTACATAAAAATTTTCGGATCTTTGGACATATGAAAGGGATACAATTGGTTGATGTTGTGAAAATTAAAAAATAAGCACTGGGGTATTTCAAAATATTTAACATATTTATATTTAAAAAAAATAGTCCGGACTACTGGGAATGCCAGGAATTAAAACAAAAATTTTAAAAAAATATATTCTTGATTTTAATGGCAAGAAACCTTAATCGCTTAGGAATTTCCAGTTAGCGGTTTTAATGTTTTTTGTTTGCTATAAAAAAATAGATTTTTTTCTTTTAATTACGGAATTTCGATAATACATAAGATGAAACGATATTCAGTTTAAGAGCTAATTTCAGGAAACAAAACAGTTACAATATTCAGGAACCGAAAGTGCATGAACAATAAAAATCTCTAGTGCATTACAATTTATGCATTTTTATGATTATAATTTTAATGGTATGTGCGGCGGAATGAAAACTAGAGAGAATTTATTTTTATAGAATTTGAAAGAAAGGTGGATAGACAGGCATTAGTGCGCCAATAGGAGAAAGCTTGATAGGTGTTGAAATTTTAGGCTAGAGGGCATGTTGATGAAAAGCTCCCATGAATTGCTCCCGCCTTTGCTCTGCATGAGCTAACTATACATGAGAAACCCAGAAAGAGAATTCCCATGTATAGCGAGCCCAATGGTTTGAGAGCGTGTTTTTACGCACACTTCAAACGAGCAAAAACGTAGCAACCCATAGGCCTACTGAGCTTTCCTTATGCGAGAACAGTTCTATCGACATTGCCATTTAAATCAAAATCAAAATTAATTAAAATCATATAACAATTTAAGCATTTGTAGTGTGTAGTTGAAAACAAATCATTTGAAAACTCTCATGTGGTGATTAAAGCATTAAAAAAGTTTTTGATTTCATTTGTTTAAAATATAATATTTATACGATTTTTTTTCGTGTGCAAAATATTCGACTTTTTGTTATTGTTGTTGTTTTAAAATCATCAAAACTTGGTACCTGCTTAAAGGATCTTATATTTGCAAAAAATCAGTATCAAATGAGGCATAGGATTCTGACAGATTAACAAACTTAAATCTCAACTTTTTTTTTTTAAACTGCGACCCAGAGATAAGTCTTGACTCAAACATTCAGTCAGCGAAACTTTTTTTTTGTAGAGAAATGAATTCAATTGTGTTAGATGAAATTTCAGGGACTAGATAAGAGAAAATCGATGTTGAAAAACATGCGAAAAAAATTCGCCTTGTCTCCCTGTAGGACTTGAACCCACATCTTGCGCCTCTCCGGGGCCCATGTACTAACATTCTACTACAGAAGACATCGACACTCAACCAGTATAATATTCATACGCCAGGTTGGTCTCCTGTAGTAGAATGTTAATACAATTAAAGATTTCCAAAGATTTTATGAATAATTATTAATGTAATGCCTCGAAAATTGAAAAAGTATAGGAGATTCCAGAGGGAATGTCTAGAAGCAGAGGAGGAGTTGGGAAAACTAAAGACCCCACCATTTACCAGAATGGATCCTGGTCTACACCCTTTCTCTACTAACAAATTTCCTTACCTTGATACATGAATATAGATTCGCAGACGTACAGATAGTTTCCATAGCTGGTGATTCTTGCCTACTCATGTTTCTGAATTTTTTAAAAGGATCTTTTGAAAAATGCAGGAGTAGGAGGTTGCAAGATGAACCTGTAGAGTATCTTAGTAATATTCCTTCCCTTTATCCTCATTGACTACTAGGACGTGGCTGGCGCCATTATTGATAACATGAAAAGAGAGAGCATCAGTTTTGTGCATTGAGAATGTACTGCTAATCCCAATCAACATTCTGTTGGCCTCTGCACACAATTGATGGCCTCGGTCTATCACGGAGTAGCAACCATTGGCGATGTGGAACTTGTTCTACTGAGCCACGTCAGCAATCGTAGAGTTCGAAATGCGCTTGATGATAATGATTTAATAAAAAATTACAAGTAGACTAAATTAAAATCCTCGAAAAAAAACAAAACCAATCATCTTTATTTAAAATACATAATTTAATGGTTGTGTTTTGAGTTCAACGATTTAAGGTGGATATGAGTAGTCAAACAAGCTAAGCTAAGCTAAAATGCCATCATGAAATCCAATATGGCGGTTTACGGTGAATTTAAAATGCTGTTAATCGCTGAAAATCGCATGAAACTCCAACAATATGGGTATTGGATGAAAGGGCTTAAAAAGTAGATGTCAAAGTTCGCTATCAGACGCAATCTTTGAATCCAAAATGACGGCATTCTTTGAACATTAAAATAATGTTTATCACTGAAAATCACATGAAATTTCCACAATATGGGTATTGGGTGGAAGGACCAAACTAGAAGAAGTCAAATTTCGTTATCGGATGCCATCATTGATCCAAGATGGTGGCTTCTGCTTAACTTAAAAATACTGTAAATGACTGAAAATGGCAGAGGACCCTCTCTCCCTCTCCCAATTTGGTATTAAGTTAAAAGAGATCAACGAGTAGAAATTGAATTTCGCCATCTTGAAATCCAAGCTGTCAGCTTTCGATTATCTTTAAAAATGCTATTAATAATGAATATCGTATATGAAACCTTTAAAATATGGGTAGGTAAAAGCAGAATGGGATAATCTGAAAGAAGTCGAATTTCGTTATCTGAACTTTAACGTTATGGAGTACGATCAAACAAATTAATATTCTAAAGACACCTAACAGCTAAAGAAAAAAAACAATATGAAAAAAAGATCGACCTTATGCTTTTTGAACCTTATGCAGCTCTTATGACTTGTCACGGTGTTCGTTTTGGTACCACATTGATTCCCAATAACAACACTTGAAAGAAGTATCGAATCCAGGTTCTCATTTTGGTATCTTGTGTTAGGCTCGATTATTAGTTTTAAAACGTATTTGAGACAATGACTACACACATCAATGTAGTCATTTTGTGCTTTTCTATGCTATGCTATGCAATGTTATGATATGCTATGCTTTACTAGTTATGTCAATATGAAAGCCCACCTCGCCCTTTGTCTACAACTTACAGAAGGTTGAGAAATTTGAAATTATTTCAGTAACAATTTTTGTATCTAATGTAAAAAAAAGTTTAATGAGCCTCTTTGCTAAAATTTTAATTGTATATGGGATTCCCTCTCCTCTTCCTATCTTCTCGTTAAAATCATGAAGGGATTTCAAAGTATCAAAGAACGTTTTCTCGTTTTTCTCCTTCTTCTCGGAAATTATAGGAGACCCCTGCCCTCCTCTTTCAGCTGGGTGGAGTGGAGGAAGAGTCGCCAAATCACTATAGAAACATACAGTGTACCCAAATACCCTCTCATGTGAAGTCAATTTTTATTCGCTTGATAGGTTCTGCATTTTGGCAAAAAAAAATGTAGTATAGAGTATAAATTTCCAACCGTGCTTATGGGAATGGACGAATGATGAGTAGGCCAAAAACATAAAAAATCAACCATTTAATTTCGTCTTATGCTCACCGAAAATTATCAATAAAAAAAATATAATAATAATTTGTCAACCTTCTTCCCTCTTCCCTAAAAAAAGAGGAAGTGCTCTCTAACCTTCAAAGAATGTAAGAATGTCTAACCTTCAAAGAAATTTCTTGTACCCTAAAGTATTCATGCCTCATTTGGCTCCATTTATTTGATGAGTTTTCAAATTCAGAAAAAACAACTGTATGGAAGCTCCACTATCCCATTTTTTATTTTAACTGTGGAAGGAGGGAAGAGCCTCAAACCATTTGAGAAAGCTTTTTGGTGGTAAAATACCCTTCTATGCCAAATTTGATTCCATTTCTTCGATTAACTCTCGAACTATCCAAAAAATGTATCAGAGACACCCTCTCCTCTTTGAATCTACACATTGAAAGGAGTCAGGACTTTCAAACCATCGCATAATGATAGCTCGTATAAAAATACCGTCCCATGCCAAATTTTGTTCCATTTGTTTGATTTACTCGATTTTTCGAGTTATGAAAAAAAATTGTAATTGAGACCCACCCCCTTCCTAACTTCTCAACAGAAAAAGGGAAGGGTTCCAAACCATCATAGAAACATGTTTCATATCCAAATACACTCATTTGTCTACTTTTGTTCCACTTGCTTGATCAGTTCTCGAGTTATTCAAACATGTTATTTACTTTTGTTTGGGAAATTTCTTCCCCCCTTCTAATGAACTAGAGGGGTCTCAAAGCAGAATTTAAACCTTCCTCGGCCTCAGATGGCCCCTCATAGCAGTTCCACGTGAATCTGTCCAGAAGTTTCCGAATTTATAGGGAGCAGACAGAAAGACAGACAGACGGACAGATAGACTATGCCGGAAAAATGAAATGCTCATCTTTTACATTCCAAAGCTGTTAACAAAATTTTCGTTACGAAAAAATTTGATCTGCAGTATGTAAGCGTTCCATTGACCGCAAATGGCTACCGATTTTGGTGATTTAATGTACATTATTGAAGAAAAAAGTTGGAAAAAAACCTTTTTAATTTATAAAATGCTGTCAACTTGTAATAATTCTTTCCCGTTTTAATTTGTTTTATTGATATATGAATTTAGTATACATCAATTTAGATAAATTATAATGTTTCTGAATAAAAAACAGAGTATTCTCCTGCCTCAAAATATTCTTTAGCCACACGTTGAACTGATCATTTTTTATCTAAAAATTATTCGCAAAATAAATGCAGAAACATATCGATTCAAACCAAAAAAATCAACACTTTTCCGTTAAAATGGCTGAATCTATTCATACAGTTTTCGATACTGCCTCATCCATTATAGTGTTATTGCAGTTAGTATGTGCTGAGTTGTCATCAGTAGTAAATATAAGAATACCCACAGACGCTAGTTAGACTTCATCAGGTGCATTCCGGGGTTCCATTCATGAAAGGCATCGATGTCACTTGTTTTTAACTTATTTTTTCACCTTCTAATTGCTCGCCATAGTTGACTCGTCTGCCGGCCAGCCTTAGCAGCGAACGGAAGCAATCATTTGAGTCATTTATCATCTCGTTAGAGTGCAAACACGAGACGACCAGCAGCCCCCAACCGAAAGTGGGGAGACGACAAGACAGACAAACAAACATACACCTTGTAGTAGTAGCACATATGTACGCAGTCGCAGACTTGTCTCTTTTTTCCACTCCCCCTTTGCCACCCATCGATGGTTGCACTTGAGAGGAGTCGGAAAATGGGGAAACAACTAGCACAAGTGTCGAGATACCCATACTTCGTACATAAATGAACGTCTCGTTCCAAAATGGGGGGCGGGGAAATCATTGGAACTGAAAAGAGACGAACCTGCTGCTACCAGTCTGTAGCAGCACGTGTGAGCTGAAAATCTACTGGCTACCTGAATCTCTGTGAATCGCATCGGATCGGTTACTACTGTTTGAAACCAACCAACTGTAGAATGCTTAGAAGTGGGCAGTAGCAAACAGAAATCAACAACCGTGATAACAGCATGGCAAAGTTTCAACCTGAAAGACATTTGTATATGCTAATTTCGTGTTTTGACTCAGCAAGATGACTGAAGAAAAAGCTGAAGGTACTTGAGCAAACAAAAAAACATTTGAGTCTAAAATTACTAAACTTCTGACAGTTTCACTAACTAACATAAAACTACTCTCGAGCGATACATTTGGAATTTTAAGCTAATTCCAAGTAAAGAATAGTTTTTTTTTGTCATTGATGTCATTTTTGTCATTTTTGTCATTTTTGTCATTTTTGTCATTTTTGTCATTTTTGTCATTTTTGTCATTTTTGTCATTTTTGTCATTTTTGTCATTTTTGTCATTTTTGTCATTTTTGTCATTTTTGTCATTTTTGTCATTTTTGTCATTTTTGTCATTTTTGTCATTTTTGTCATTTTTGTCATTTTTGTCATTTTTGTCATTTTTGTCATTTTTGTCATTTTTGTCATTTTTGTCATTTTTGTCATTTTTGTCATTTTTGTCATTTTTGTCATTTTTGTCATTTTTGTCATTTTTGTCATTTTTGTCATTTTTGTCATTTTTGTCATTTTTGTCATTTTTGTCATTTTTGTCATTTTTGTCATTTTTGTCATTTTTGTCATTTTTGTCATTTTTGTCATTTTTGTCATTTTTGTCATTTTTGTCATTTTTGTCATTTTTGTCATTTTTGTCATTTTTGTCATTTTTGTCATTTTTGTCATTTTTGTCATTTTTGTCATTTTTGTCATTTTTGTCATTTTTGTCATTTTTGTCATTTTTGTCATTTTTGTCATTTTTGTCATTTTTGTCATTTTTGTCATTTTTGTCATTTTTGTCATTTTTGTCATTTTTGTCATTTTTGTCATTTTTGTCATTTTTGTCATTTTTGTCATTTTTGTCATTTTTGTCATTTTTGTCATTTTTGTCATTTTTGTCATTTTTGTCATTTTTGTCATTTTTGTCATTTTTGTCATTTTTGTCATTTTTGTCATTTTTGTCATTTTTGTAATTTTTGTAATTTTTGTCATTTTTGTAACTTTTGTCGTTTTTGTCATTTTTGTTATTTATGTCATTTTTGTCATATTTGTCATTTTTGTCATTTTTGTCATTTTTTTCATTTTTGTATTTTTTTTTCATTTTTGTCATTTTTGTTAATCTTTGTCAGTTTTGTTGAATTCGTTTAAATTTTCTATTTGATTGATTAAATTCAAATTTTCTTAAAAAGGTTAAAAAAATAATTTTGTGTTTGGATTCATAACATGCTTCAAAAACCATCTCCTCAATAATAATCATTTCAAATGTAGAAAATAACTAAATTTAATAATTTCAAATGTCTAGATTCAAAGACTTCTTAAACAGGTGACTGTTGATTGATAGCATCGATTTAGTTCTATCAACACCAAATGTTGGTGGTGAATTGGTTTTACAAAATTGAAATGTGGTGTAAAGCACCCTTTTCCAAGTGATGAAATCTTCAGGTGTAGATCAACGTAGCCCCGGAACAACACCAAACGATAGTTGATATCGATCCATCAGCAAACTTCCCTGGTCGGTCAAGGCAAAGCCGACCCAAGTATGGAGTTCGAAGAAATTCAACTTTGGCTTCAGAAGAAACATTACTTACTCCTGTTGCTGATACTGATGCCGCCTTCCTTTGAGTAATGCGTGAGTTAAGTCACGGACCCAAGAGGCGAAAAAAAGGCCCCAACAACCGTATCAGTGAAGGTCATCGTATTAATCTTTCTTGCGATATTAAATTATTCAACGTTTTTATCGCCTGGCGTATAAATTTCTTTTTTAAGGGACTGATGAAGTCCTGATGCGGGAGATCGAAGTCAGATTTCATCGGCCGGCGTCGTTCGATCAGATCTCGTCCTCCCCGTAAGTATAAATATATCGGAATGGATAAACAAAATGTCCCCGGAGGGGGTCCACGAAAATTGCTGCCAAAAAGCGGAGAAAATGAAGAGGACGTCCAAAAGCGCCCCGAAGAGAGGGGGCGGAGAAATTGATATTGATGTCCGGTTGATAGCGCCTGGGCCGATCAAGCAAGACGCGTGGGTAAATTTTTTGGGAGTCGTTTTTGTTTTGGGGTTTTTGCATCAGCCGCGGGGGCCTCAAAATGTGAAAGTGCATCCATCGATCGCTCGCAAACCTTCTGCAAACACACGTCATCAGTTGCTCGGTGCAGAGGGGCACTGATAAAAGTTTTTAACTGATTTGTCAAAATTTTCCAAAGTAACGAAACTGCAAACATCTCCTATTGTCCATGATAATTTCGTTCAGCAAAAGTACAAAATTTATACATTATTTTTCACACCATTTTTTCACAGTCTCTGTTGCCGAAATTTTTAGCATCAAGATGAGTGTGGAGAAAATCATCACTTCTTCGTTTGGCGTATCAAGCGTGATATTGATCGGTCTTGGGACTAAATTATTACTGTTGAGGTGCGGAGATTTTCAGTGCTTGGAGCACCGTCGAAGTGAAAAGAAAACCGATGATAATTTTAACTTGAACTGTTTAATTTAACTAAACGTATCAAAATCTTTTTTTTTACTCAAATGCGCTACCAACACAATGTTGAAAATAATAGCCAGTTACATATACAAAAACAACTGTTTTTAGGAGATTTAAAATGTTACCAGTGTTACGAAAAGACCATTATTGATTTGATTAGTCTCTTTAGAATAAAAAGATTTATGCCTTAAGATGCCTGAGGCACGATACATAAGACATGAGAAATGAGACCTGAGACATATTACATGAGACATGAGACATGAGACATGAGACATGAGACATGAGACATGAGACATGAGACATGAGACATGAGACATGAGACATGAGACATGAGACATGAGACATGAGACATGAGACATGAGACATGAGACATGAGACATGAGACATGAGACATGAGACATGAGACATGAGACATGAGACATGAGACATGAGACATGAGACATGAGACATGAGACATGAGACATGAGACATGAGACATGAGACATGAGACATGCGACATGAGACATGGGACATGAGACATGAGACATGAGACATGAGACATGAGACATGAGACATGAGACATGAGACATGAGACATGAGACATGAAACATGAGACATGAGACATGAGACATGAGACATGAGACATGAGACATGAGACATGCGACATGAGACATGGGACATGAGACATGAGACATGAGACATGAGACATGAGACATGAGACATGAGACATGAGACATGAGACATGAGACATGAGACATGAGACATGAGACATGAGACATGAGACATGAGACATGAGACATGAGACATGAGACATGAGACATGAGACATGAGACATGAGACATGAGACATGAGACATGAGACATGAGACATGAGACATGAGACATGAGACATGAGACATGAGACATGAGACATGAGACATGAGACATGAGACATGAGACATGAGACATGAGACATGAGACATGAAACATGAGACATGAGACATGAGACATGAGACATGAGACATGAGACATGAGACATGAGACATGAGACATGAGACATGCGACATGAGACATGGGACATGAGACATGAGACATGAGACATGAGACATGAGACATGAGACATGAGACATGAGACATGAGACATGAGACATGAGACATGAGACATGAGACATGAGACATGAGACATGAGACATGAGACATGAGACATGAGACATGAGACATGAGAAATGAGACATGAGAAATGAGACATGAGACATGAGACATGAGACAAGAGACATGAGACATGAGACATTAGACATGATACTTGGGATGCGAAGATTTTTAAAAGTCACAATTTTTTTTGAAGGATCAGCCAAATGGCAATTTAGCAACATATCTATCAACCTAGCAACGCAGCCGGTCGTCGCTATCAGAAAATAAACATACACAAATAAAAACCCATGGCAACAATAAGTGCGAAAATCAGTAAATGGATAAAAACGCAACCAATCAAAACATCTGAAATACCGACCGAAATTGCAACGCTCGGTGGGTTTGGTCTAATAGAACTATATATATAAAAAGCAATTTCTGTGGGTTTGTTTGTTTGTTTGTTTGTCCTCTATAGGCTCAGCCGTCTTAAGAGCTAGAGAGCTGAAATTTGGCATGGATGCTCATTAGGACCAGGAATGATGAAAAATGTTTTCAGAATTTTGGTGGACCCCTTCTGAAGGGGATCGTCCATACAAGGCAAATATTGTTTTCGCGTTATTGACGTTTCTTTTCGTCGGATCGTGATGAAAATTTGCACATAGGGGTTTTGAAAGACTACAAATCGATTGCAGGTATTGAATTTGGAGTCAAGGGTCGGCAAAAGGGTTCGTCCATATTAACTTTTCAATATTTTTGTGATATTGACATTATTATTCATCGGATTGAGAAGAAAATTTGCGCTCGGATATTTTTAGGGACATGCAATTGATTGCTGGTATCAAATTTTGTGTAAGGGGTCAACCAAAGGGGTCGTTCATATTGACTGTTCGCTATTTTTGCGATATTGACGTTATTTTACATCGGATTCAGATGAAAATTGGTACACAAAATTTTTAATGACGTATAAACGATTTCAGGTATCAAATTCAGTGTAAGGGACCGGCAAAAGGGGTCATTAATATTACCTTTTCAATTTTTTGTGGTATTGACGTTATTATAAATCAGATTGAGGTGGAAATTTGTACATAGGAATTATAAGGGACGAACAATTATTTGAATTATCCGATTTTGGGTCAGGGGTCGACCAAGGGGTCGGCCAAGGGTTGACGTTATTATGCAATGGATTGGTTTGAAAATTTGCACACGGGAGTTTTGAGGGAAGGGCAATAGATTTCAGAAATCAAACTTCGTAAAAGAGGTCACCGATCTGCAATGATCGAGTCGAAATTTATACACGAGGGTTGGGACGGTCAATTTGATTTCAAAAGGACAAAAAAAGGGGTCTTCCATATAACTGTTAAATTTGTTTCAGCAACAATTACGTGAGTTTGTATCGTATCAAGACAAAAATTCATATTCGGGTTTTTTTTGGCACGGTCAGTTGATTCCTGATTTACAATTTAGTAGCAAACAACAGAAAAAGTGATCGAACATATAATGTGTTCCACATTTTTGCAATGATTGCTCAACAATGCATTCGAAAACGCGTCTGGAAAAAGCCTGACAATTCACATTCATTCAAACTGTTTATGACATATTCTAAATTGATAGCGAAACGGTGTTCGTACGGGATCAGCTAGTATATAATAAATAACAAAAATGACAAAAATTAACATAGTGATAAATATGAAAAAAAAATGTCTTAAATTGTCCCATTAAAAACTACTCCATTTAACATTATTGAATAATATTCGTATCAATGTTTAATTTTCATGATAAACAATTCATTAAATTAGCATTCTATGGGCCTACCCAAATAACCAAAGGTTCCATAGAATGGTCTCCTAGAAGCTTTTTCAGCCCTAATTAAAGGCTGTATAGCGTTCTACTAAGCTGAAATTATCAGTTCTTATCGATACTTTTAAGTTCCATAACCAAAGATGAGACGATTCAGCTTTCAAATATTACGTTTAATAAAAAAAAAATCAAGCGAAAAAAACGTTCTTCAAACGATTCCGCCTTGAACTCTGAAGAGTTTATTTTTATCATTTAGTTAGTATTTGATTCTATTTTCAACAAGATTAATACTTTCTTGGAAAATTTTCCTTCATAGAGATTTGAACCTGAACTTGCGAGATGAAAGGTTAATAAGTTTCCATGTCTGGTATTTGAAACATCTATTTGAAATAATTTACGGGGTATCCTTCAAAAGTAAACAACTTGCTTCAAATACATATTATAAAGAGACGATAACCATGCGAATTATTCATTTTTTCCGTCTCGAACCCGCAACATTAAAAATTAAACGTAAATGTACGAACTAAATATCAATTTTGTTGTGACATTTGTTATCATATTAAATAACGTTTCTTGTATATTGCAGTTCAAAAAAGGAGCATACCTAAATATGTGAGCCGTTAACAACCCAAGTAACCAGAAGCTCAGTAAACAGGCTCTTAAAAGTTTACTCAGCCCTGCTTGAGGTCTGTATAAAATTATACTCAGCCCAAAATTAAAGTTCTTATTCTTACTTTATAGCTCTATAATCAAAGCTGAGTAATAGGCTATTAAGCTTCTGTATGAAACCTCGAATCAAAAAATTTTTCTGGAAAAAAGAACAAAGCGTTCAACTTATTTCTATTTTATTTCTTACATTTTTATCTTATCTCTTAGATTTTGCCTCTAATGAAAATTCTACTTACTTGAAAATAAAATGCTTGATGAATTGAACCCGAACCCTTAAAATGATAGCTGAACACGTTACCTCTGCACCATGAGCAAAGGTTGTGTTGCTGGTTTTAAAAAATATCAACTTGAAATCATTCTCCATAGACTTTTCAAAGTAGGCGAAATGATTCAAAATGTTAATTTTAGCAGTCCACCAGTGATAATTTAACATAGATTGGATCCAGCAGAGTTTGGAACATTACAGTAAGAGGAAAAATTATAAGTTTTAATTTGATTTTTTGATAATTTGTTACGTAACATAGTCTTCTTCCAGTTCGAAATCATGGAAACTTGCCGCCAGTCAATGATCAATTCTTTTTGTGATTATGTTTTTGCAAATTTTAGGAAATTTTTGGGTGAATTCACAATCCTATAAATACGTGAGAGGCTGCTAACTTTTTGAGTGTTTTTGGAGGAAAACAATCTTGGTTCACAAATTGAGAATGCCTTCAAAACAGTTCGTAAGAGATTGTGAACAGCCATTTAAATTTTTTATCATAACTCAATTAGCATTGAATTTTCAAATAAGTTCCGCATGGAACTTCAAAGTTCGTTAGAAGACCCGCATGAAACCGAAAAGTACTGTAGAACTTCCGCATGGAACCAAAAAGTTCGTACCAAAGCACGACATATAGATCAAATTCATATCCGAAATTTTTAAAGTACTTAGAACGCACAATTGTGTATGTTTTATGCTACTTGTTGAGACTATTTAAGTTCGTTCCGAAGTCCAAATGAAGCACTTTAATAAAACTGTTTTCATTTCTCTCGTGTACTTTTTATTCAGCAAAATGTGAACTTTCAACGTACAAGATGAAGTAGCTATGTGTCTTTTGGTTACTTGGGAAGCCACTGCTAAACCCGTTACAATCCAGTTTAAAAGATCTGCAGAATCAAATTCAAAATTAGGAAGTTGAAATCTGTTCCTGGTCTGTTTTTCATTCTATTTTTGCACCAATCGTATTTTTGTACGTTTTAAGTAATTTGACCGAACCAGGTATCAAAATAAAACAAAATCCACAGGATTGCACATTTTCCACGGTAGTAGTTCCTCGCATTCAAGATTTGGAAAATTATGAGATAAATCGGCCCACTTTTCTACAGTGCTCATGGATGAATCCGCCGCGATAGTCTGTCTTTTATACCAGCTCTTGTTATAGTATTCTGAAGAATCGAAATCTTTATTTTTATAGAAAACGTTAATACTTTTGAATTTAGAAAGATTGTAAATATAAATTTAAATCATGAACTTAGAATATTGCTGATAAATATAAATTTGCCAAGTAATATTTACTTTTTAACGTTTCTCCCTCCACTTTTTTTGTCCAATTCCGAATTGATGAATTTTGACCCAAATGACAATTAAAAATGACCCTTTCATAAATATTAAGAATAATAATAATAAACAACCATCGACGAAGGAAAGAGATTATTTTATAAAAAAAATCTCTATGAACATGATAGCTCAAACAGTTACCAATCAAAGTTGGGAAACACCAAAATTCAGCATTCTATATTTCAAAAACCAATGTACCACATGTTACAAAATTAATATCTTTGAGTTTCGGAAATTGTTTTGTATTATTTTGTTAAAAAAATAAATAAATACTTGATTCTAAACATTGGAGTTATGCTTCGTAAAGAAGCACTTTATCGCCAGCGAAAAAACGAGATATCTCGTACGTAACACATGAGTTCCATAGAATTTCCACATGGAACTAAGAATTTCGCTAGAAGTTCCACATGGAACTAAAAAGTTCTTTAGAAGTTCATTAGAGAGCACGACAGTTATATACGATTTTCGAATGCTGTTAGTCGCTTAGAACTTACAAAAATGTCACATGATACTTCTATAAACTTGTCATGTTCGTTCAGAAGTCTCAATAGTAAGGCCGCATTAAAGAGGGGGGAGGGGGGGGGCAATTGCCTCAGCCCCACCCGAGTAAAATACTGCTAGTTCTAGAAAACTAGGAAAGAAAATGAAAATCGAAATCGATATTTTTAATATAACAGGTAAGAGGCTCTCCTTGAAATAATAACTCGAATAGTTTAACTCTAATAAAAGCTAAGGGGTTCCCCTAGAGCAGTGATTTTTAAAGTGGTCCCTACCGCCTTATGGAGGGCATTGAGAACCTACAAGGGAGCGATGATAGAGCTCAGAACTACTAATTTTTGTATTATTTATATACAAATCTGTTCAGAAATACTCCTAGGGGGCGGTGAGCTTCAAAATGTCGAGACAGGGGTGCGTTGAAAGAAAAAAGTTTGAAAACCACTGCCCTAGAGTAAGCATTACAGATTTTTTTCCACTTTCTTTTTGGCTGAACAAATAAGCAAAAAAATACTGTCGATTTCATCTCGATTTTTTTGCAACATAAAATACGGACAAGTCTAGGCAGAATTCAGTGAAAATTAAAAAAAAAAAAACTATAATAACGTGATTAAAAGTATCTGAAATTTTATTTTTTTATCGAAACACGTTAAAGCGTTCAAATCTTCATAAAAGTCGTCAGTTAGCTTTATATGCCCACTTTACTTTGAAAATCCAGGCATGTCTGGATAAATTTGGGGGAATCTGAAGTGAATACCCTACAAGAAATAATACATCATTTTCTCTTATGTATTAAATAATGAAAATATTTCGAGAGTGTTCAGCAAATCAAGCATAACGTTCTGATAAGGAGGTATATGCTCCTTATTTAAAAAAATGTAATGGTTTTTACGGGTGATAAACTAACTTTTTCTTAGATTTGTCAAATTTTCAAAAAAATCAGTTACTATCGGTTTTTTAAATGAAATTGCAGGAATTTGAAAAAGTGAAGAAAGTGTAGAAAAATATTTAAAATTTCTGCTTTGTTAGTTTTCTTAGGCTTTGTAAGGGAAAAAAATTAATAAAACCAAGCAATCTTGAATGCTCATTTTATAAGGATAATATTATGAATATGAAAAAATCTTTTATTTGTCAAAACTTTAAAAAAATTAAATTTTTTTTAGCATAATTATGATGAGTATGCAAAGATAATGTGAGTTTTAAAATCAATTTTGAAATTTGCGTTTACATATTTATACACTCCTCATCCATTTTAATTTTAAAAGAAAAATAAAAATAATAATAATAAAAAGGTAATAGTCGTTGACTAAATAGGATCAATCAGCAAAACTGAGATCCGTTTTTGAATTTTCATTTGATTTCATTTCAATTTGAATATGAGATTTAAAATTCTCATTGAAACTTCTCCAACTAATTCAGCCCAAAGTTTTGAATTTGATGCAGGTTTTGTTTAATTATCCTCTACTAAAAGAAATACCCTGAAATCAGCATATCATTTTCTCAATGATCATTTTCAAATTATAATTATCCTTAAAAAATGCTCTCATACATAATGGAATTGCAGGTTTCATTTAGCGATTCTCTGAACATAAATATCTTTAAACCCATCTTATTCCAGAATTATGATTTTGTGTCTTGAACAGTTTATTTCCTTCCTGAATTATTGTTTTCGAAGGTAACTTTTGATACATATAGAAGAACTTTTACCAATAGCAACTCAATTTTTCCATGAAAATTTTTCAACAAAACAAACAAATAATTGTATATTTAAAGTTTTGATTCGCATGACATTTGGAAAACTTTTATTCATGACATGAACACGCCTTTTTCAGTGTTTATATATGTACATATATGAATGTGAAATTACCATTTGGATTTGAAATAAAAGTTTTACAATTCCTGCTTTACTCTGATTGTAACTTTGTTTCAAATTTTTGTATTTGAATTTCATTTGTAATTTGATACTACAATTTTAGTTTGAGACTTGAATTATGGGTATGAATAAAATCCGATTTTAGGTTTTGAATTCCAATGTTGAACTGTCTGTATCTCCATGGAATTTGAATTTAATTCTGTTCGTATTTTTTTTTAATTCTAGATCCTTTGTCTGAAGTCTGAATATCACTTCTCAATAGTCATGAGGGAAATGTTTTTTCTGCTTTCAATGAAGCTCATACCAAGTGATTGATAATGAAAAAAGTTTTAATATTTTTCTTCTGATTTTTCCAATAAATAGATATAGGGATGGTGATAGAGTAAGGTTGCCGGAATTTTTTCAGTACGTATCCGGGACAGACAAACAGGGCAATTTTATATAAAAACAAGACATAATCTAGGCATTTGATTTTGAAAGTTACGACCGGGCAATATCCGAGCAAATTTTCTTAAAATCTAGAAATTTATTAACAAAAATCAAGAAAAAAAATGAAGAAATTATTTGTACATCATAACTCATCGACAGATTTTGAATGCTATTTTAGGCTACCTAAAAACCTTTCATGATAATTTTGCTAAAAGTTGCTATAAAAAATCATTTTGGAGGCGTTCTTTGTTTTTTTGTATGATTTGCCAAACAAAGTAAATGAATCCAGGCAAAATCCGTGCATTTTTCAATGTAATCCAGGCAACCAGGCTGAGCCGGACGTTTCCCAAATTGTTTATCAAATATCCGGACAAATAAATAATAACAGGGCAATCTGGCAACCTTACGGTAGAGTTATTGAATAAATTGTGAATTGATTTTTGCCTTTAACAGCTGTAATCAACATTATCATTTTCGATTATTTGATTTATTCTTCCGCAAGTTTGCACGTGTTGGATTGACAATTATTTTTTGAAGGTATCAGACATAATGGTTATTTGAAGGAAATATAACTAAATGTTTACAGTTTCTTTGTATGTTATAAATAATATGTTTTCTCTGGGACAGCAAATGAAAAACAATATTCATAGGCTCTCACTCATGAAAAATTGCCCCGCCCCCCGAAGGCTTAATCCAGCACTGCTGTATAGGGTATGGGAGAGTGGGGAATCGTGGGCCACTTTTTTCCTTTTTTCCATAACTTTCCCATTATAAAAGATAAAATGAAAATAAAAAATGGAATGGTTTTCTACATTTTTAAGATATCATTTGGCATTTTTTTTCATTTTTAATTAGCTTTTTTCCCCAAGTTCTGACTGTTTTAAAAAAGCAATATTTTTTCGATTTTGAAAAATGGTGGGGAATCGTGGGCCACCATATCTAAATTGACCAAATAACATGCAAAGCTTATGAATTGACTCAAAACTGAAATTTTAAAATTCATTTCGTTGTTTTAAATCAATTTCAGATGAAGAAATAAGAAAGAGACATGTGTATGATCGAATAGATTCAAAAAACTTGCTTGGTGAAATTCTTTATAAAGGATGGACAAAATATTTTTCAAAACTCTTTATTTTGCATAAGAAAACTTTACAGACAGTAATAACGTATTTTTAGTTTAAAACGTGTATAAAAACATAAAATTATAGGTGGCCCAAGATGTGTGGCCCACGATTCCCCACAAGCTATGATTTACTAATTGGTTGCGTTTGTGTGACTTATTGATGTTTAATCAAAAATTCCTTTTCCACGTGAAAGAACATGACAAAACGAAGATCATATGCGTATGGGCATATTTTTGTTATGAACTTTAGGTTCCCCATCGAAGGAAATAGCTTGTGCTTTTTTAATTATGTAAGTAAATTTTTCAAACTTTTTAAAGCTTGATAAATAAAAGAAGCAAATGATGCGTATTTTAGTCAACAACATATAGAAAAATTTGCTTACGCAAAGCGACGACGATAACAGTTGGTTTGAGATTTTTATCTCAACACACATCTGAGATATTCAAAGTGGCCCACGTTTCCCCATGGCCCACGATACCCCACTCTCCCCTACATACAAAAAATAGTTTTTAATACACACGATTAAGTAACTATACGACATTTGGTTTTTTAAGTAGTGTCAAAAAATGGTTTATTATTCCTTGCGAGAAAATTTCACTCAAAATCACATTTGCACAAACATTTTAATTATTTGTTCTAGAAAACTAAAAGTAGAGTAAAGCTCAAAATATAAAAAAAAAAAATCTTTTTTTCACCGCCTGAGCTATTCTGCCTTCCTATCGATTAAAATTCTTATTCACGTACCGGTAATAAAACAACACAAACTAGCCAACGAATAACTCGAGGCCGATCATTGATTTGATTTACCTGCATCAACCTGACTCAAACTTAGAAAATAGGCGGAGAAATCAAGCCAGTTGTGGCAAAAAAAAATCTGCGCTTACGCTCGTTTGCGCACAGCACGTAATTCCAGTAGTGTTGAATGTTGATTTGATGCTCTACTGAGCACTCTGGGAAAATAATTGCCCGTAGAGTAGGAATTGAATGCCAGTATGAATGAGTAAAGCTCAGTTCGGTTTGTTTGTTTGTATTGAACTTGCTCTAGGTTCGACTAGGCGTGTTTTAATTAAAAGAAAATGGTGGTGCAAAATACTTCAACGATTGCTAAATTCCGAGAGTATGAAATCTTTTCTTCAAGTCTAAAGAACCAAAGATTATTAAATTCAATGAGTATCGGTTTCGAATTCACGGGTAACATTCAAACCAGCTCAGTCCAATCCACACCATGGTTCAGATAAGCTAGAAAACTGACGTAGACTCGTAAGTACTATCATGAATGGGTGCAATTTTTCGCACCTGACGACGTCAAAGCGCAACCACTTGAATCACTCATTGAGGCTGGTCAGCTGCATTGCTTAGAAAAAGGAGGAACATGCCAAGCGAAGATTACGACGAAGATGATGGTGCTGACGACGAGATGACGAGTCAACAACAAGCGTGCAGTAACAAAGGGCGAAGAAGAACATCAAACACTTGGGTCGTCGTGGTTGTCTGTCGGTTCGACTTAAGCTGATGCAACAGGTGGGAGGAGGCAACTGCGATAAATTAGACGTTAAGTGGTAATTTTGCCAGCTCATTATCGAGTCACCTCACGTATCCCTACCTTCTTACTGCATAACGCAAGCAAACAACCACCGACCATAATTAGACGATTATAATTATCGTGTTAATTGAATCAAGTGTCAATATTTTGCCTTAAACGATCCACGTACTTCCAGCAGTAAGTAAGTAGTGAGCAGCGTCATCGTCTTGGGTGAGTTTCAGTCAGGTCAGGAATTCAGTTAGCGAGATCTCGTGCCAAGAATTGCCGTCTGTGGATTAAGCTGGAGGAATGGTAGGTAATAATAATTGTAATTATTGCGGCATTATCGTAATTTCTGTTGACGACGCGTGAATTTTTTTGTTATTCGTTTACGCGTGGGTAGCAATATTTATATATGATGTATCTTGAACTGATGAATGTTCAAATCATTTATATAAAAAAAATGAACTGAAACTAAGGATTTTTCCAAAGGGTAGTACTGAGTTTGTCTTAAATCATTTCAAAACTCTTATCCCTTTCCAATTGTTTTTATGTCAAAACATTGAATCTTTATTATGACATAATTTTGCATAATTGAAGCATTTGAATTCATGAGAATATTCCTTGATATTTAAGTACCGAGCTGTTACCCGTAGTGAAACGGTAAATATTCGCCTCTCCAAGAGGGGTCTTAATCATCAAATGAGATGAACTACTAAATATGTATAGATTTTTAAACTTAATTTTTTTTCTTGGTTGGTTCAAGGCCCTTACAAAAGAATCCGGTTCGAAAAGAAATCCGCTTATCGTTTTAATCTTAAAATGCCAGTATTTTCAATTTCTCATTTTTTTTTTTTTAATTTCAACAAGTTCATAAAAAAATGGTAGTTTCAAAATCACTTTGAAATTACAATATTTTTTTATTTTTTTTTTCTTAACTCAGTAGCAATCAGTTTACTGGGTGGCAAATTTTACGGGTATAATATAAAAAATCCACTGTATGGGTTATTTGATAAAAATTATCAAGCAAATTAAAAAACCGCATTGCCACGTCGCCTGCTGAAAAATGTTGCCTTTTCGCGACGCATTTCGCCTTGTCTTCTCAATGAAATCGCCAACTGCCGATCAATTAAACGCCGCTGTAACACGATTACCCATCGATGTGTTGGATCTGGATGTATTTGCTGTTAGCGAGGAAATGGTTTTAAAAGCTATCAATAATTTAAAGAACTCCACTTCAGCTGGTCAGGATGGAATACCGGCATGCGTATTGAAAAACTGTCGCTCTTTGCTGGTAAAACCACTTAGGTACGTGCATTTTCAATCAGTCTCTCCAACAGCAAAAATTTCCTACTTACTTAACTTACTTAATGATCCCGCGCCGATCCTCCGGTGCATAGGGCCGTGGTAAAAGACCTCCACTGTTGACGATCCGGAGCCAGCGTCTTCACCTGGTCCCAGTCAAGATTCTCGTCGACAGTTCGGATTTCAGCGGCTAGGCTTCGCCGCCACGAGTTTCTGGGCCTGCCTCTTCTTCGATGACCTTCTGGATTCCAGTCAAGCGCCTCTCTGCAAATCTCGTTTTCATCTTTTCGCAGCGTGTGCCCAATCCATCTCCACTTACGTTCCCGAATCTCGATTTCTAGCGCCCTTTGATGACACCGGCGATGTAGTTCCTCATTCGAGATCCAGTTGCCAGGCCACCAAGCGCGAATGATGTTCCGCAGGCAGCGGTTTACAAATACTTGCAATTTTCGCGTCGTCACCGCATATGTGCACCAAGTTTCGCACCCGTACAGCAATACGGATTTGACGTTTGAGTTGAAGATTCGGATTTTTGTTCGTAGAGAGATCTGGCGTGACCGCCAGATGTTTCGGAGACTCGCAAACGCAAATCGGGCCTTTCTGATCCGGGTTTCGATGTCTTTTCTGGTACCACCATCAGACGTTATCTGGCTACCAAGATACTGGAAGCACTCCACTTTCTCAACTTGTTGCCCAGCTACCATGAAACTGGAGAGATTTCCTGTGTTGATCTCCATCGACTTGGTCTTTCCGACATTGACTTTGAGACCTGCTGCCTTGGAACTTTCGGTGAGGTCGTCGAGTTTGCTCTGCATGTCTTGTTGTGTTTGGGCGAGCAAAACAATATCGTCAGCCAGGTCAAGGTCGTTCAGTTGCTCCATTGTTAAAGGATTCCACGGCAATCCTCGGTTCGGTGCACAGTCGATCGATCCAGTCAGAATCTCATCCATTACGATGAGGAAAAGTAGCGGTGATAAGATACATCCTTGTCTCACTCCAGCAGTTACCGGGATTGGTTCGGACAAGACACCATCGTGCAAGACCTTGCACGAAAATGCCTCGTATTGTGCTTCGATGAGATGGACTAGTTTCTCTGGGACCCCTCGTCGCCTTAGAGCCGCCCAGATGTTTTCATGATTAAGTCGGTCGAATGCTTTTTCGAAATCAACGAACACCAGCAGAAGAGAGTCCTGGAATTCGTTGATTTGTTCCAGTATGATTCGTAGCGTTGTGATGTGGTCCACACATGATCGTCCGGATCGGAATCCAGCTTGTTGCCGTCGGAGTGTAGCGTCGATTTTCTCCTGGATCCTGTTCAGGATCACTTTGCAGAGTACTTTGAGGGTTGTACAGATCAACGTTATGCCTCGCCAATTACCGCACTCTGTCAGGTCTCCTTTCTTCGGGACCTTTACGAGGATACCCTGCATCCAGTCGGCCGGGAATGTTGCAGTATCCCAGATGTCAGCGAAAAGACGGTGCAACATTTGTGCTGATAGGGCAGGGTCGGCTTTCAGCATTTCAGCAGGGATGCAATCGATCCCAGGTGCTTTGTTGGATTTCATGTTTTTGATTGCCGCTTCTATTTCAGCCAGCGAGGGCGCTTCCGAGTTGACGCCATTTATGCGACTTACTGTTGGCGCTTCAAGCTGCGGGTTCTGTTGGCCATCGCTATTCGTGACTCGGAAGAGTTGTTCGAAGTGCTCAGTCCATCGTTTGAGCTGATCTGTTCGATCGGCCAATAACTGACCTGCTCGATCTTTCAGCGGCATTCTTGCATTAGTCCTTGCACCACTGAGGCGGCGAGAAATGTCATAAAGTAATCGGATATCTCCATTGGCGGCGGCTCTTTCCCCCTCTTCGGCTAGGGAGTTTGTCCAGGCTCTCTTGTCTCGTCTACAAGCTCGTTTAACTGCCTTTTCCAGCTCCGCATATCGTAAGCGGGCGGCGGCTTTGGCTGACCCGGTACATGCCTGCTCAATTCCGACTTTCGCCTTTCTCCGATCATCGACCATCCTCCAAGTTTCATCCGACATCCATTCACTTCTTCTTCCACAAACTTTACCGAGAGTACCATGGCTCGTCGTGATAAAGGCATTCTTGATTCCACACCACTGTTCTTCGACTGTTCCGTCTGTCGGCAGCTCCGAGGCTCGGGATTCTAGCTGTTCAACGTATGCCCTTTTCACCTCTGGATTCTCCAACCGGCGGACGTCGTATCGACACCCGACTTTCTCCTCGCGCCGTTGGACACGCGCAACTCTCAGTCGTATCTCGCCAAGGACAAGGTGATGGTCAGATGCAATGTCTGCGCTTCGCTTGTTGCGGACATCAAGAAGGCTCCTTCTCCATTTTCGGCTGATGCAGATGTGGTCAATTTGATTTTCTGTTCGGCCATCTCGGGATACCCAAGTGACCTTATGTGCTGGTCGATGGGGGAAGAGCGATCCACCGATCACCATGTTGTTGTTGCCACAAAATTCTACAAACAGCTCTCCGTTTTCGCTCATCTGTCCTAGGCCATGGCGCCCCATGATGCGCTCAAGGTCCTGATTGTCGGAGCCAATTTTTGCGTTGAAGTCGCCCAAATGGATTTGAATGTCACCCTTCGGAATTCTCTCAACCACGCTGTTTAGTTGACTGTAAAACTGCTCTTTCTCCTGCAAGTCGGCAACGTCAGTTGGCGCATAACACTGGACCATTGTAAGGTTTCTAACCCGTGTTCTAAATCTGGCTACGATTATTCTTTCGTTTATCGGTTCCCATCTAATGAGGGCCGCGTAGGCCTGCGGGCTTAACAGGAAACCAACTCCTCGTTCCCGAGTAGCATGTTCTCCTCGTATGCCAGAGTAAAGCAGGACTTGCCCGGACTGTGTCTTGTGTTCTCCAGTGTTAGGCCAACGGACTTCGCTCAGTCCCAGAATTTCAAGCTTGAGGCGGCTAGCTTCTCTAGCAAGTTGAGCCAGCTTGCCTTGTTGAGCAAGGGTTAAAACATTCCAAGTTCCAATTCGTGTCCGTGTTTTCATGCTAAAAGTCGTCGCCAAAGTTCCAGATCGGTCATTTCTTTCGGATTCCGTAACAAGTTATGAATCGGGAGCAGTAGGTTGTTAGCCTAAAGTCCCTATCCCGCGATGGGGCTGCCATCTTGGACTTAGCTGGCGGGAGCCGCATTTCATAAATTCAGCCGCTTGCTGCAAGACAGACGCTGTTTGAGCCGCCCCTGACCTGGAGAACAGACGCTCGGTTGTTGTTGCACGCCGCCCCTGACCTGGGGAACAGACGCGTGCGGCCACCTTCTCAGTCTGCATGCGACCAAAGCATCCACCGGGGTTGGGTACCCGATCTCCGCTTAGGTTACTCGCACCCAAGCCGGCACCGCGGGGAGGTAGAGATAGGAGTTGTGAATAAGAGGTGATATGACCACTATGGGGTCTCGTGTTGCACATTATCCACCGTTTACCAGCCAAAAATTTCCTACCATCTGGAAAAAAATCGCTTGTGAGCCCAGTACACAAAAAAGGTGACAAGCAAGATGTTCTTAACTACCGCGGAGTCACATCGCTAGCTGCCTGTTCGAAAGTATTTGAGAGGATCGTCAACGATGTCATGTTTTCAACTTGCCGGAACTGAATCTCTGAGAATCAGCACGGATTTTTTCCCAAACGCTCGGTAACATCAAACCTGATGGTTTTCACATCCTTCTGCATATCCAACAGGGATGGCGGGAAACAAATCGACGCGATATATACCGATATTTCGGCGGCATTTGATTCTGTAAACCACGATATTCTCCTGAAAAAATTGTATCGACTTGGCTTTTCCGAACGATTGTGTGAATGGATCAGAAGCTACCTAACGGATCGTCGATTGGCTGTAAGAATTGGTTCTGCTGAATCCTCTGACTTTACTCCAAAGTCTGGGGTACCCCAAGGCAGCAATTTGGGTCCTTTATTGTTTACACTATTCTGTAACGACATTAATTTTTTGCTCAATGGATGTGGAGTTCTCCTATACGCGGACGACCTGAAAATATTTTTAGTCATAAACAATTAAGCTAATTGTGATGAACTGCAACGCTTTTTGGACATAGTTGTGAACTGGTGCGCTAAAAATTTACTTGTTTTGATCGTAGCGAAATGCTGTATTATCACATTTGGGCGTATGAAAAATCCTTTCATGCATCACTACAATATTCTGGGCAAGCAGTTGCATCGTGTTGAAGAGATTAAGGATCTTTGCGTTTTATTGGACAACCGTATGACTTTTAAGCGTCATTATTCTGTGGTACTCGATAAGGCAAATCGTCTTCTGGGATTCATTATGCGTTTGAGCAAAGAATTCACTAATCCGGTTTGCTTGCGAGCTTTGTATTGCTGTCTGGTGCGATCAATATTGGAATCTGCGAACCTGGTATGGTGGCCATTTGAAGTTGCATGGACAGCCCGCTTTGAAGCAATTCAACGTCGGTTCGTTCGTTATGCTCTTCGTTAGCTACCATGGGAGAATCCATTAAATTTACCTCCATACGCACATCGATGTGCCCTGCTTGGACTTCATACGTTGTCGCATCGTCGTTCCATCGGTCAATCAATGTTCGTGGCAAAGATTCTTCGGAACGAAATTGACTGCTCTTGGATACTCTCTCGCTGCAATATTTATGCTCCAGAAAGAACCCTGCGCAAAAGGAATTGGCTCTCTCTGGAACCAAGAAGCACACGATATGGCAGCAACGACCCTCACCGTTCCGCGAAATTATGCTTTTTACGTTATTTTAATATCTTCGATTTCAATGTATCAATTTCAACTTTTAGACGCCGCATTGAATCTGACTTGAGTGACCAACTAAGAACTGAGGAAAAGTATCATGTTATGTACAAATATTATTAAGTAGATCATTAAGACACCTACATGTGTCAGATGATTTTATATCAAATAAACAACAATAATTAATACGGATGATTCAGCATATGGAATTTACGTATACGAGTAGTCCACCAGCCTGATTTTGGATCACGGGAATCATCTTTCCGGAAGTCGAATATGCCTCACGCTGCTAACCACAGCATGGCTCGTAACGGCATCGAGAGTAACCCTCTCAGAAATAACCTACCCGGCCTGGAGCATACACTTGTAATCCGCAAGTTCCTTGAGAGTATCGTTCTCGATCCAACTATTCTTCCACTTACCAAACCAGACGTATCTCGGCCAAAAACCTGTTGAAAATGCAGGTTTCAGTGTTGGAATAGAGTTAATTCTTTATTCACTACTACTTATTCCCTACTTAAGCAAGGTCTTCACATAGCCACACTCTACACTCTACACATTGTTTTCTTCGTTTTTATCCCTAAGTGCTTGCAAAACATTACCAAAGATTAGTTTGCCGCTTTTTTTTTTACTTTCAACTTTTAACACTCTCTATTTCATTCGACCAAAAATGCAAACAGTGATGTATCTTTTTTCTTGAAACTCTTTCTTGGTATGCAATAAGATTTTTTAATTTTTCACATAGGCTCAAATATGCCTTAGAGTTGGATTTGGAAAAAGTCCGGTCAATGAACAGGTCCTATTAAACGTTAACCGGCACGTTTGGGTACAATATAAGCGCATTTTTCCTCTAACGAAATTGAACCTATACTTTGGAAAGCTTCTCAAAATTTAACGATAGACACATATATTATTGGTTTAATTGGCTTTTTCAAAACCATTGGCAAATTTGCATTCTTCATTAACGAGTTATTGTAAAATTATACAGTAGTCTATGATATTCTCGCTAGATGGTTTTAAAAAAAGCGGAACATTTTGAGAAAAAAAAGCGAGACACAGCCGAAAAAAGTAGAATATTTTCAAATTTGTTAGAAAAAGTCATAATGTGTAGGAGAAAGTGTGATAAAGTGCGCCATGGGGAAACGTGGACTACTCTTAATATTTCAGCTATCTGTTCAGATAAAAATCTCAATCGAACTGTCATCGTCGTTGAATAGCATGGAAATAAGCGTCTATTCCTATTTGTAGTTGACTTATGTAGACATAATATGCATTTTTTATTTTACTAGCTTGAAAAAAATTACCTTCATTATTAAACAAGATTGCATCGGTGGGAAACCTATAGTTCATAACGAAAATATTCCCATATGTTTTTTATCTCAATTTTGTGTTGCTCTTTCACATGGAAAAGGAATTTTTCATGAATAATCATAAGTCACTAAAAATCAACCAATTTGCAAATCATCTCTAATGGAGAATCATAGGCCACCTTTATTTCATTGGTTCTATACTAAGCTTGCCAGATTGCCCGGTTTTATCCGGGTTTGCCCGGATATTTGATGCAAAATTTCGATTAAGTCCGGCCCGGCCCGGTTGCCCGGATATCGTGAAAAAAGTCCGGATATTGCCCGGATTTTTTCACAATTTTCACTAAGAAACCAAAAAAAAATCAAAGTTTTTGAGTAAGTTTCAGCAAAATCGATTAACGGTATGGAAATTTTCAACGGTTGTTTCAAATAATTTCGCTGATTTACTTTTATAAACCTTTAAATATTTAAGTGTTCCAAAAAGTTTTTGGAAGTCTGCAATTATATTAATAAAATATGATTTGAATTTTTTTTTGCATTTTTTCTTTACTTTTATGTAATTACACCTAAATTTTGCCCGGTTTTCGCCCGGTTTTTGGAATTGAAAAATTGAAATCCATGCCCGGATTTTGCCAGGTTTTTTTGAAAAAATTCCCGGAATTGCTAGGCCCGGATGGGAGTGGAAAAAATTCTGGCAACCTTATTCTATACACATTCATCTTGGAAAACATTGATTTTATCTGTTAAGCTTACGCCGAGAATTTTGCCAAAACGTGCGCAAGACAGATTTTTGAAACAATTCGTTTAAACACAACTCTCTTTTTTATTTCATCATCTGAAAATTGTTGAAAATAAAGAAATGAGATATAATCCCCATTTTATTTCAAAATCAAAAAGAAAAGTGATTAAAAACAGTCAGAAATCGAAGAAAAGAATAAATTGAAAAAAAATTGTTTTTTCATTTAATCTAAAAAAAAATAAAGTTATGTAGCAAAGAAAAAAATGTGGCCCATGAAACCCCACTATCTTCTTTGTTGGTACTAGAATGTCCGTCCCGGGATTTCCCGCGCAGATATTTATATTTGAATCGAAGTGCATATATTTAACATGTTTTTGAATATTTCCCGGGAAACAAGCCACCAGATTTCCGAAATCGACGACTGAGGTATAGCTCAGTTGGAAGAACACCTGCTTTCCGATTCAATGTCCATGATTTTAGACCCAGGAGTAAACCCAGCTCCATTTATATCATATTTGTGAGCAAGAATAATTTGTTTTACAGAAGAAGTCAAAAAAGTTTAAAAAGAACATCTCGAATTTATTGAAATTTTTGAACAAACAATGAATCCATTTTAGTGCAAAGTAGAATTAGCGGAACATCAATTTAGCAGTTTTCTACTATCATTTCCCAATTTAAAATATTTTTGACAATATTTTTTAGTTATCTGAGAAACTAAAAATTTGCCTAGGTTCTCACCGAAGAGTTTTTCGAAACAAACTTTTTCTAAAGGCTAAGTTGCTTTCAAAAGGGTGAATCAACTGTTATAATTTGTGGTAAATACCTACTAATTGAAAACAAAATTAATATTTTCAATTTTTAAACTGCGACCCAGATATGGGTCTTGACTCAAACATTCAGTCAGCGAAACTTTGTTTGTAGAGAAATGAATCCAACTGTGTTAGATGAAATTTCAGGGACTATATAAGAGAAAATCGATGTTGAAAAACATGCGAAAAAAATTCGCCTTGTCTCCCGGTAGGACTTGATCCCACATCTTGCGCCTCTCCGGGGCCCATGTATTAACATTCTACTACAGGAGACCGCCCCGGAGAGGCGCAAGATGTGGGTTCAAGTCCTACCGGGAGACAAGGCGAATTTTTTTCGCATGTTTTTCAACATCGATTTTCTCTTATCTATTCCCTGAAATTTCATCTAACACAGTTGGATTCATTTCTCTACATTAATATTTTCAATCAGGAAAATGCTATTGAAACTGATTTGCAAATTTTCACCAGGTTTAGAAATAGGAATAGAATAAGTTAAACAGTTTATCACATGATAGGTATAATGTTTCTTGGCACAAAACAAAAACTTAAAATGAATAACAAATAAACTATTTTTAAACTATGTACATTTAGTTAAGCAAACAACTTAAATCATCAATATCTTTGCCCATGAAGTATAATTAATTGATAATTGTCATGAGTTTTTAAAATGAAACCCATTATTTACTTTCTTGAAATATATTTTATATTTCATTCCAAATCAAGTTAAATAGAATCTCCTGATATGTTTTTAATGGTTTTTTTTTCTGAAATTTTACCATCCTTCTGGAATTTGTGTCTTGTATCTCCTGTTGTGCGCTTATGAAGGATTACTATTTCATACAAAATTAAATCTCGTTGGCTTTCGTGATATGTGAAGATGAAACCATATTGTTTGCACTAAAATGAAATTCTTAAATCTTCGAAAAATTTAGGTATATCATTTTCTTTGACATTAGTGATCCAAGAAAAGGAAGGCATCCTATTTGTATGTAGTGAAGTTTGGATATGGCAATTGATTTACAAACTATTTTTTATTTAAAAACTTTGTTGAAAACAGCGAATCATTTCGAGTAGAAAGCAGGACGGTGGGACATTGTCTAAAAAAGCGGGATATTTTCCGATTTTGTGGGACAAAATACCTAGCATGCACGTGTAAAATCCTGCTATTTGCGGGGCAAAGTCTCCACTCTAATATTGAAATATTAGACTCCATTTCCATTAAAGTCTAATATTTCAATATTTTAGGTACAGTTTCACATGACAATACTACACCACTGGACCATATTTTATACAATACTTAGCTGTTAAATCTTAAAGTTCAAGTTAAGTTAATTCGCATACTACCCCAAAAGCAATACTTTATCAAAACCGCTTTGATTATTGCTTGCGTTGATCGATTTTTATCGAAGATTTCCAAATACTAGTATACACAGTACATATGTGTTTACATGATTTCATAACATTTTGACAATGTTGAACCTAGTTTTGTGAGGCTATCTTAATTTTCCCTACTTTTACTCAAATACTTACATCTCTTTTCTTAGTGTACGCAGAATATTTAAAACTCAATGAAAGAAAAGTTTATAAGTTTAAGTGGGTTGTGAAAAATGTTCACGAAAAAATATCTGTTTTGAGAGAAACGGCATCTTCATCTTGTTAATCAATGAGCCTTCTTAAAAGCTTTGAAATAGTTTTACCGCTTGCTCCTCTATATGCACCGTTGTCCCTTCCAAATGAAATCGGTCATCGAATTGTCAACTTTTGCGTTGCGTAACAATTTGCATATCCCCGAACAATCTTCCAGTCGAAAATTGAACAACAGCAAAATATGTACACTGATTGTTGAGTAACTGAATAAATTTTATGCCCCCGCTTTTCCTCAGAGTTGGTACCCCATCACCAAATTTCGATTGCGGATAACGGGTAAATTTTCTCCAGAAACATGCTGCTATGGGTTAAAAAATGCACAAAATCCAACTGCAGCATCCGCAGCCAATCGGTTCCACGACATCGCGGAAGCACCGAACCATGCGGTACCTTCCTCAGCTCAGGTTGGAAACCCAATCGAGAAATTCCAGCGTCCCTTTCTTATCCGATCCGGGACGATTCCTTCTGCAGCTTCCGCTCCACCCTTCTGGGCCTCCACATTGCAAAAAAGGAGCAGCAGCCCCGTTGAAATTGGAATGAAAAATTCAGCCAACTTTTATTATTGCAAATTGCTGTATGCAAATTTGTGTCTGCCAGAGCCGGGCCATATCTTTGACCATACGGGATACTCTGGGGTCTGTTGTTGCAGGTTTATCGGAATTTTGCTGCCATGTACGCCGCCCTGAGATGGGATCATCCCGAGAACGATGACAATTGAACTGGAAGGAAAGGCCTTTCTTCTGTCGGCAGCCCAGGCAGTTGATGACAGAGAGAACATTTTGGTCATCAACTGTTCAGGTAGCAATCAGAGGCCTCCCATCAAAATCCGAACCGGCTTCTTACTTATTATTGCATCAACTGTAGCTGTAACTTCCAACAGGTTCCGATCCCGCGCCTTCCGCTGATTTCGACTCAAAACTGTTTCGTTACCATAAAACACAAATAAACGGTGCGATAACATCGGTTTGATTCCTGTTCAATCCAGCAGTCCAAGTGGAAAGATTCTAATATGCAAATTGGAGTTGTTGTACAAGTGCTACTTCTTGAAGAGAACCAAGAAAGGCTGTGGAAACATGGTAGCAAATTGTATGGTTCATTGAGGAGTGCGGAGTGAAATTGTCCATAAGATGTTATTTGTTCTGTTCGGGTTTATTTCATGGGTGTTTCCTAAAAATAAGAATTGTGAAATGTTTTCTTAAAATAAATAATAATTTTGACTGATAAAAAAATCATAAATAGTTATGAATTCATTTGCCAACGTTAGCCCTTCCCTTATATTTCTAGTGAGATGATCCACCTTTGTATACTGGAAGAAATGATTCCCTATGAGAAACAAAGTAAAAATTCTTTTTCTTATAAATTAGCTTGAAAGTTGTCTCAGAATGCTAACATGATTATTTTCCATAAGGAGTACTTGTGCAATAGACTGCTCCAAATGACGCAACTTTTGAAAACTTTATGTGCTGCATGATAAAAATAATCATGTGCCTGGTACTAGATCTCATGCCAACATTGGGCCAGACCGGATCACGGAAAGGGGTCGCCCAACGAGCCTGAATTTTATATGAAATATTTAGACATTTTCTTCGGGAGGAACATGAAAACCCAGTTTTCATCAATAATTCCCATTCTCGTGATCCTATCTAGCTCAAATTTTGCATGAAATCTTGCACTAGGCCTAGGTTCAATTTTAGCCTGTAGCGCATAACATTTCACAGGTTTTGTATTTCCCATACAAATTTGGGGCAGTCTATAGTGCAATATTCTAGAGTTTTGATAGAATATAACTGTTCAGAATTAAAACTCATTGGAAATGGTTGATTTATCTCTTGGTGTAAAAAATTAATGTGAATGTAATGTTATTATTCAAGATATTTATCATATTTTTAAGAACCAGTTGTCTTAATGTCAGGCCAGAAAAACGTTCCTACTTAATACTTTCTTCTTCCTAAATTTGCTGTGGTCCAATAAAACAGTTATTGAGTCTCTGAATATTGGTTTTAGAATAAAGCTGCCAACATTTTTCCAGCAGGTAGGCTGGCCGCACAAATCCAGGCTATTTTATCAAAAAAAAAACCTGGTAAAATCCGGACATTTGATTCCAAAATTTTGACTCAAAATCCGGGCAATATCCGAGCAAATTTGGTCAACACAAAACAAGAAAAAAAAACATGAAAATTTTTTTTTTTCATTAGCAGTTTCTAAATCGAATTTTAGGCTTTCGAAAAACTTTTCATGATTGTTTTTATAAAACTTACTCAAAAAAAATCATTTTGGACGCATAAATGTAAAACTAAACCATACAATTTGTTGTATTTTTGTTTGTTTATAAAAATACAGTGAATAAATCCGGACGAAATCCTCGCTGGCAACCCTTATTTATAAAGATTAATTTTAAGTTTTGAATATATGCTTAATTAAATCTACTATCTAGTATTAAACTTATCAATTCTAGTATTGTATCCAATTCATAGTCATCCCATGGTCAAAATGTTTATGTCATCTGCATAAGCAATAACTTTAATAAATTTATTGCTTCTGAAGATGCCATCGTCGTTTTGATGAATCATTCTTATTAGTGGTTAAACATTATGCCATACAAAGCTGCCCATCTTCCGATTCCGTAATCGTTAGAATAGGGACCGTCAAACGGGGCATCATGCAAAAGCAGGGGTAGAAGCAACATTTGTATACCACAACACTCATTCAATTTTTATTTCAATATACTCTAATAAAGTTATCATTGAATGATAACAAATTGATGGTGATATAGTTTTCAACATCGTGAAAGATTTTTATAAAGTTTTTGATTCTCATAAACTTTAAAAAAAAATAGAGCAATATATGTATGGGAGAGTGGGGAATCATGGGCCACTTTTTTTCGTTGTTCCATAACTTCTTTATTATGAAAGATAAAATGAAAATAAAAAATGGTATGGTTTTCTACATTTTCAAGGTATCATAAGGTTTTTTTTTTAATTTTTAATAAGTTATTTCCCCAAATTCTGACTGTTTGAAAAAAAGCAATATTTTTTGGGTTTTGAAAAATGGTGGGGAATCGTGGGCCACCAAATCCAAATTGACCAAATAACATGCAAAGTTTATGAGTTGACCCAAAACTGTGTTTTCCTAATTCATTTCGTTATTTTAAAGCAATTTCAGATGATGAAATGAAAAAGAGAGCTGTGTATGATCGCATAGATTCCAAAACCTGGCTCGCGAACGTTTTCTCAAAATTTCTTATATAAGATGGACAAAATATTTTTCATAACTCTTCATTTGGCATAAGAAAACTTTACAGATAGGTAAAAACTATTTTAAGTTCTGAATGTGTAAAAAAAACATAAAAATAAAGGTGATTCAAGATGTGTGGCCCACGATTCCCCACAAGCTATGATTTGCTTATTGGATGCGTTTGTGTGACTTATTGATGTTTCATCAAAACTTCCTTTTCCATTTGAAAGATCATGATAAAACTAAGATTATAAGCGTATGAGCATATTTTTGTTATGCACTTTAGGCTCCCCATCGATGACATTTGCGGATTTTTTTTAATTATGTAAGTAAATTTTTCTAACTTTTTTTAGCTTGATAAATAAAAGAAGCATATGATGCGTATTTCAGTCAACAACATATAGGAATATATGCTCACGCAAAGCGACGACGATGACAGTTGGTTTGAGATTTTTATCTCAACACACATCTGAGATATTATAAGTGGCCCACGTTTCCCCATGGCCCAAGATACCCCACTCTCCCCTACAAATTTTAACATTTTTCTATGCTGTAAAAAACTTTACCTAGTATGACGGATTGGGTAAATGATATCACCTAAAAACTTTATATTGCTTTCACTATCCTATACCAGGCATGAGCAACCCGCGGACCGCAGGTAAATTATTTTTTTTTCTACGAAAGATTTTTTATTATCATTAAATAGCAGTCCCTACTGAACAAAAAATAATGCATTAAAGTTACTCGATCTTATATGTACGTCGCCTTTTTGCAGTTTCATTAGCCCCATAATCATTCATATTGTTTACCTTTTTGTAGGATTTCTCGACAAAACAATATCTGTAGTTCTGTGATTCAACCTAAAAAGTTTGTAACGAATACTCAGGAAATCAGCATTTTTGGGCCTATGTTTCAATAACTGATCTTGTAAAATTTTGGCGTCCTGAATTCAAAACATTTCACAGATTTTGTCAATCACTTCTGGTTTCGGTGATATGGCGTGTGGAAATTTTAAAATTGTTCAGTTTTTGGTGAAATCAATCTTTTATAACTGATAATCCTATAAACTTCATAATTACCAACAGCTGATTTTAAATCAATTTAGGTACTATCTTTCATTAAATCAAGGTATTGCCAAGATATTATTGTAAGAGAGATACAACGCTTTCAAAAAATTGAATTCTACAATTTATAGAAATTCCAAAAAATAAGATTACAACTTCTTCTGACCTCATTTCAGAAAGTTATGGAAAATTGGAAATTAAAGATTTTAACATATTGAACAACTTTGTTGAAGACTGCGAAATGATTTGACTTACGGTTCTAAAAATATGAATGATTCAATTTAGTTTAATTTTTCTTAAAAGTTTCGTCAAAACATCCGTTTTTGCAGGTTTGGAAAAAATAATAAAAAGGAAACTTCCTTAATTATTTTCAGAATTCAAAATTTATCGCGATCTTTGGAAAAGTTGATCATTGAGTCAAAAAGTATTTGTTTTTTACAGTTTTGTCAAATAAGTACACAAATTGAATTACTTATTTTTTACCTCTTTTTTAAAAGTTATTTCGAAAACTTGAGCTGACAAAAAAAACTTGTTGAATATTTGGATTCAGTGCCCCCGAATAAGTCAAAATCAATCCTGAGATTTACCTTGGAAAAATGTGAATTTCGTTGTTTTGCTCATTGTGGTGCTATTTTAAGAAACTTCATTGGCATACAAAACATCGATTGAACTGAGTCATTTTACTTGGAAATAAGTAATCCACATAACCAAAGTCATAATATTTTCATGTTTCAGCCTTGGAAGACTTACCCCAGAGGTATTTGAATTAAATTATCTGAGAAAATTGATGATATTTGTAAAAAAAAATTCTAGAATCAAAAATTTAAACTGTAACATTGACAAACAAATGTAGATAAAAATCTGTGGAATCATGAATTTTTCATAATTTTGGAATCTTGCTCAATATCTCAATGCAATGAAGTCATACGGAAGTTCAAATTAAAAATAATCACCGTTTCTAGAAAAAAACTGAGGCTTCACGACTAAAAAAAAAAAACTTTTCAAAAATGGGCACGGAAAAAATCGCTATGGTTAAGCGCCATGAAACTTTTAAATGGAAGTGATGACGAAAAATGCCATCGCATTTGTTCGAACCAAAGTACATGAATTATCCTTTTTCAGTTTTATTTTTGGTAAAAATTTGTCTTTATAAAAAAAATAACTTAAAGCATAGTTTGCAAATGTTTACCTGAATGTTGTTTTTAATGAGGCCCGCCGAAAGAATTTCAAATCAAAAGTGGCCCGTTGCTTCAAAAGGTTGCTCACCCCTGTCCTATACCAACACTGTTGGTGTATAAATATTTTTTGGACAATCGCCGAATTTTTTTAAATAAATATTTTTGTAATTCAGTTTGCTGTCTGGGGCAAAATGCAACAAAATGCAAATCAGAACTTAATCTCATAAATCGCATTTCCATATGCTGGGATATGATTGTTTTGCATTATGCGTTTGTTTACTTTTAAATTTCATCCATCCTAAGGTTTATTTACATGATTTAAGATAATAGAATATTTTGTAGTATTTTTTTTACCCCTAAATGTATGTAGCAGATTATCACTTATTCCTGAAAAAAAAAAATTGACACAAAAAATGAAAAATTTAATTCGAACAAAACCAAAAATGAATACAATTGGTGCTTTATGCCATGATCATGGCATCACAAATGTATCAAAAACTTTTAATTTTCAAACGTTTTATTAGATTTTTCATCAATTACAGAGTTTTATGCAACTTACCCCTTTTTCTTAGTAGGGTGAAAATCGCATGTTTTTGTAAATTTAAAAATAACTGATAAATTTAATAACTTTTCTGTAAGAAGTATGGCATACATATTGCGTAATGATTGGGTGGATAAAATGACAACTTATATGTAAAAGTCGAGAAATTGAGATGATCAGTGACATCGGATTAAATGGAACATCCTCACTTCCAAATTACTCTCAAAATTAAGCAAATTCTGAAATCGTTAACATGCTGGATGTTCCAGCTACTGTTCTTCAATGCATTTTTGGATGATGAACTTCTACTTGCAAGATTGCTAAGAACAACCTTCCTGATAATTTTGAAGCTGTATTGAAACTAACAGGTGTTGAAGCAGGAAAGTGAATTGCAGCTTTTTTCAATATGATTTCACTAAAGTATATATAACATGGTAGTAGTATTCTTTAGTAAACATCTCTTCGCAAATGGGATGTGAAGAGTTTAGTTCTGTTTCCAGAATTACTTATTATACGTGATTGATGTTTATTTTAATTAATTTCGAATGTATACTTAACTGTTCACAGCAGGGCCGTAGGAAGAACCGGCTCATGAGGGGGGTTTTGGTAACAATTTTTTCTCATTTCAGTTTCGCTTGAACAAGTCTTTCTATAAGAGTATAAAAATATGTATAGGTTCTGTATAATTATTCAGCTTTGAGTTGTTCTACTTTAATTGTTTGGTATTTATCTGAATCCTAACTTTTTAAATTAAGTCCTAGAAATGCATTTTTTTTATAAAGATTCAACTAATAAATAATGAATTTTCAATATTTCATTTCAGAGAAGAACTTTTTGTATCCTCTTATATGAGCAAATAATATCCTTATTCGTATCAACCACAAAATATTTAGAAATAAAAGTAATAGATTATTTTTGCGGTTCAATTCAGATTCATTTTCTACTCTTATTCACTCGATTAAAATTTTAAATTTAATTTTTGACTAACAAAGCAGTTTTGAATAACTTATTCAGTCTGTAAACCTCAACCGGCTAAAACGGTGAATGTCTTTATTTTGCCATATGAAAACCAACTAAATATATAACAGGCTGATTTGCGCTTGAAGATGGATGACAAGTTTTTTGACCAGTAAAAATTTCTAACCAATTTATTTTGAATTAGAATCCTGAGAATATTTAAAGGCTGATTTGCCCTTGAAGATGAATTCCAAGTTTTTTGACCAATAAATATTTCTTATCAATTTATTTTGAATTAGAGATTTTTTTTAAATCTATATTTTTAAAATCTTCAAAATAATTCCAAATTTTATTTTATATCAGTGGTTTCTGCTGGTTCGTGTTTTTAAACTGACTCAGATTAAATATTAAATTTAAATTTTGAATCTAGGATTAAAACTAATGAACTGCTATCTTCTGCAATTTGAATCCTTGATGAAATTGTCACATTGATATGTTTATCTTGATTATAAAACTTAACCTCGAGCTGAGCTTGATTCTGATTTTGTTTTCAATTCTGGATCTGAATCCTGCCTTTTGAACTTGCGTTGAAAATCGGTATTCCGAAACTGACTAAATTGTTTTTATCTATTTGGCAGATAAAAGTTTCTAAAATTATGAACAAACAATAGAAATTTGTTCCAAAACCCTCAACAAGAAATTTCTTATTTGAATTCTAAATTTTCCTCTTTTAATGTGAACTCTTTCTTCAGTTATTTATTTGAAATTCAATTTGTAAATCTAAATAAAAATATGAATAAGAAATAAAAATGATGAAACTGTTTCGGATTTTTCAATTCTGGATCACCATTATGAAACTTTTTTAGTTCCAATTCTGCAAAAGAATTTAAATTTTGGAATATTTGTGATTTTAATTTTTTTCACATTCCGAAATTATGAGTTTCGAATATGGAAAATGCATCTTGTTGGGCTTTCAAAGGGAAAACCGAAATTTGAATCAGGTTTCTTTTTTCTATGATGATACAAACTGGATTTCCATAACAAAATAAATGAAAAAAAATCCGAAATCTGACCACAGACATCCAATTTTTATGTTAATAAGCAAAATTGGTCCTCAAAATCCAGAATCATTCTAACCTGAGGTTACCAGATATTTTTCCGCTTATATCCGGGCCGAAAAGTTTCGGGTTATTTTCCGCAGTATTCGCGAGTATCAAATTATTGAATAAAAGCCATGAAAAAAAGGACGTTAATATCTGTTTTTTATATCAAAACAAAGCAATTAATTTCAAATCATATTTCATGTTTTTTAAAAAAATCGTTCATGGTGCAATTTGCTAAAAAAAATTAGCAGCAAAATACGTGATTGTTTTTATATTTAATCAATTCTTATTTTTGCTAACAAATGAACAACATCGGGCAACATTTCAGCAATTTGGCAATCTAAGTCTTATCTTATTATTCGATATTATTCGATATTTTGGACTCAATTTCTATCAACAAGTGATAATTTTTTTGAAAAACTGTTGTAGAAATTATTACACTTGATTAATTTTAGTCCTTTATCAAAATTTGATTAAGAATTTAAAATTTTGAGTTTAGAGAAGAAAATTTGGTTGGGCTTTTTGGAACCTCATTGGGAGGGGGGGGGTTTACACTCAAAACCCAAACATTGGTAGACAATGTGAGCAACAGATGGCAGGGCAATCGCTTCGCAAAAAATTTATCAGATTTTTTTTCTGAGTGTCCTGTCTGTTTGTCTGTAGTTTAATTTTTAAATTAAAAATAAGTGCCAAGTGAAGGGTATATATAGTTGAAATCTCTACTTTGAAACACTTAAGCTTTATTAGAGCTCAAGAAGTTTTTTTTATTTTAATTTTTTTATTGTAACTGCTGGTCAAAAGTGTTTCCTAATCCAATCCTTTCTCTCATTTCTCAAAAAAAAAAAATCAGTCCTTAAAAGCGATATTGATTTCTACCTTTTTCAAACTACATATCTATTGACTACTAGGACGTGGCCGTCGCCGTTATTGACGGTTCAAAGAGAGAGCATCAGTTTTGAACATTGTTAATGTTATTTCAAACCCAAATAGGATAAGAACATTATATATTGAACACCATATTTGGGATTCAGTGAATTTTTGGAAAATATACACAGCCAGATGAATTCGTGTAATTTTAGGTCGAAAACGGAACACCGATTTTGATGTCAAATTCTATCACGATGCACAGTGGGGAAAAAAGTGTACAAACCGCGAAGAAATTCAATATCTTTCATCCTACATGAACCAAATCTATGAAAATATACTTTGCTTATGTGAAAATTTCCGGAAAATCGATTAGACATAGTTTCAAACGCCGCACAAGCTTACAAACGGGGATGAAGTGCCTTTTTAACCCCTAATTTCCCTATATTTGGTAAACATTTTAGAAAAACACTGATTTGAACTAGAGAATTTTGAACGAAAACAGACCTATCGTAAGTAATTTTTTCTGAGGAATCGAATGAAGGGTATTTGAGCCACCGCACGCTTCAGAAAATGGAGTTAAAGCTGTTTTACTTTTAATTCCCCTACATTTTTCAAATTGTTAAGAAAACGCATGTTCGGACTTGAAAGATTGAAATCTATTGGGACGTATCTTTTGTGATTTTTTTTCCGAGGAATCCATTAAAGGCTGTTTGAGCCACCGCACGCTTTGCAAAATGGAGTTATGGCTGTTTTTACCCTTGATTCCCCTACATTTTTTTCTGAAATCATAAAAAAATGTAGGGGAATTGAGGGTAAAAACAGCCATTACTCCATATTTCAAAGCAGGCGGTGGTTCGAACAGCCTTCATTGGATTTCTTGGAAAAATTGCATAAGATAAGTCTCATTTGGCTCAAAATTTCGAATCATCTAAATCCGAATCATCAAAAGTCCGATCAAAGTTTTTCAAAACTTTTTGAAAAATGAAAGGGAAATACCATAACTCCTGTTTTCAATCCGTGTGGTGGCTCAAATAGGCCTCGTTGAATTCCTCGGAAAAAAAATACATTGGATACAACCCATTTGGTTCAAATTTTTCAAGTCCGAACATGCTTTTTTTCTGAAATCATTGAAAATTGTAGGGGACATGAGGGTAAAAACAGCCATAACCCCATTTTTCGAAGCGTGAGGTGGCTCAAACAGCCTTTATTGGGTTCCTCGGAAAAAACCACACAAGATACGTCCCATAAGACTCCAATCTTTCAAGTCCGAACTTGTATATTCTTAACAATTTGAAAAATTTAGGGGAATTGAAGGTAAAAAAGCCATAACTTCATTTTCCGAAGCGTGCAGTGGCTCAAACAGCCTTCATTCGATTTCTTACAGAAAATTACATAGGATAGGTCTGTTTTCGTTCAGTATTCATTAGTTCAAATCAGTGTTTTTCTGGAATGTTTACAAAATATAGGAGAATTGGGGGTTAAAAAAGCACTATATCTCCGTTCAATCGTCCAATCGATTCTCCGGAAATTTTCACATAAGGCATGTATATTATCATAGATTTGGTTCATGTAGGACGAAAGATATTGAATTTCGTCGCGGTTTGTACACTTTTTTCCCCATTGTGCAATGTATATTTTTCTAGAATGTAATTATGTTGGCGTGTAAATTTAGATCGAAAACAATGCACGAAATCGGATGATGTAAGCCGTCTTGTAAAAATACACAGGGATATAAACTTTAAGATTTACTATCGTCAATATTGGAAATTTCTGCTAAATTGAGGTGTTTTCTGTAGTCTTTGAATGAATACGCCATTTTTATAATTTTAATTTTATATTTTCATAATTCACCTAAAAAGATATCACCCACCATCACGGACAGCATCAGCCTAGAATTTTTGTTTCATCAGGTGATTCCCAGCACGATGATGATGTACAGATTAATGTCACCAGGATCCTCGGTTTGTTCCAGAATATCATTATTTTTCTGTCAAAGTCACCTGTTCCCGACGAAAACTTCTCCGGAAAATCACTGCCGCTGCGAAAAATCTGATCTTACTGCAATGGAGAGAAAACCAATTAATTGCAGCAACAGCATTCTTTGTTCAAGATCATTTCATAAACCTGCTAGCTTTTGAAGGATTCTGGAAGTGCTGGAGCTACGCCAACGACTCGTTTCGGTATAATTTTTTTGCATGTTTACTTTGTATCCGACGCGCACAACACAAGTTTAACATTTTCATTTAATTTTGAATCAAACATATATAATTTTACACTGTTTTTGATATAAAATTCATTGCCCGCTTGATCTTCACATCCCGGAATGTAAACTATAGAAAAACAATGTACTTCTATGAACTTTTTGAAAACAGACTAAAATTACGTCAAAAGGAGTTGAAAATTACATCATTTTAGATTTACACTTGTGAAAAATTAGACTACTCGTGAAATTTTTTGCTGTGTAGTTAAAGTAACCAAATGTTTTGGATGAACTAAAGCAGATAGTGTAGCATTAGTTTGTTCTACAGCTTTGATCCAGTTTGATTTTTTTTTGCAGAAATATATTTTAAATCCATCACTTATGCCATTGTTTTTAAGAAATGTGTTGGTCTCTATCATTGAACACGATGATTTAAATATTGAACAGACAGTTTTTCAGTTATTGAACATGTAAACATTAGAAGAAGATACAGATAAGAAAATACAGACACTAAAGGCTGACAATTTTCCAGAAATTTCCTAAAAGACTCATTTGAAGCTTTTTTGACATTTCCATACAATTTTATTTAATTTTATTAAATTTTTCTTCATATAAAAAATGGGCTGTTTTCTGTAACCAGGCGAAAAAGCAAGTCAAAATTTGAACATAAATTCTAGTTTCACAAATTGTGACTTTAAAAGTTTGAAATTCTGGATAAAAATTTGAACAGGGTTAGAAAATGCTTCAACAGTGGCGCTACAATTTTTATTTAATTTTTCTTATTTATATTGTTTTAATTGGTTGATGTTTCAATAGTGTTCAATATCTGGGTCTGGTACCTGTTCAACAACTAATACTTCTACTCTACTATTATTTTGATCTTTGATCAAATCTGATGGCCTCAGTCAATCACAGAGTAGCAACCATCGGAAATGAGGAACTAATTCTACTGTGCTATGCCAGCGATTATCGAACTCGAAAAGTATTGTATCAATATTTTATTTAGAAAAAAAATTGAGAAATTTTTTAATTTCACTGTCCAAAAATTTATGAAGCATCTCGGGTTCAATGATTCAAGGTGGATCTGAGTAGTCAATTAACCCAACCTGAACTAAGCTAATTCAACGATGACATCTAAAGTTTGTAAATTATCACTGGATAAAGCTCATTTTCCGAGAAGAGTCGCAACATAGAACTGTCAAACCTCATGATCTAAGTAGCATATAAAACAAAAAAAAATCAGCCAGACATGGCACTTTGAGAGGTCACTAGGACAAAAATCGGAAAAAAACATTTCGACTGACAACTTTTTGAAAAGAATATAGAAAATACCATCTTCCCCCGGCGCACTAATAGGGTTAGTTGCCCTATTTTGGACCCAATAAGCAGGGGTTTTGAAATAATCATTTTTTTTTTATAAATATACTCGAGGTTTATATCTTTTAGGGAATGTATACATAGTTCATAATCTTATCTACAAGTTTCAATAGGAATTTTCAACATAGGTTTCACCGTTATTGAAAATTTTTAAAAGCTATGGATGATCCAAATTTCCAACCTTAAACCTAATGTTCCTATTTTGGTACTGAACTGGTTTCTTTCATTGAAACTAGAACTAAAATTCCTATAAAAAGTATTATTTTTCGAAAATAAATAAACGAGTTCATAAAGAATTTAATCTTCAATCAAACATTATCATAAAAAAGTATTACAGATTTAATGATTTAAAACATTTAAAGTTCGGTTATGAATATTTCAAACATTTTCACTCCCCGTCTGCTCAATCAGCATAACAAAAACTAAAACTTTTTAACGTACATTTACTTGTAGTTAATTAAGGTAAAGCTGGTAAAAAATGTTAGAAATAATCAATATTGGTTCTGAATTATTCCTCAATTAAAAATTTTCACCCTTATTGACTTGTTGGTATTCACTCAAAGTGATGTCAGGTCTAAAAATGGAACATCAAAGTCGAAAGTTTCCTATTTTTGGACTCTTTATAAATTTTGCGGGCTTTCCATTGATTTTCTATAGTTTTAGGAAAAATAGGTAGTATGCTGAACAAATTTTAAAAGCACATGAATGTACATCGAGAAAAAGTCTGAAGAAAAATTAAACAATATTTGAGATTATTTCATTATTTATTTTCATGTTTTGCATTATTTTGCTTTAGTAAATATGAAATAATAACTTGATAACATATTAATTATATAATGAGTTTAAAACTTATTTTTAAAATGATTTTCAATAATTTTTTTTCAATTTCAATAAAATTAAATTTATTTGAATCAAAGATTTAAGAATGTCAAGAGCCGTAGATTTACGAAAGAAAACAAAATTAACTAAAATAGAAAGCAAGGAGAATAGCCTTTCCAACAGGAAAACGAGTACAGAATGCGTGCTTTACGTTTCTTACATTATGGGTTCCATAAAATTTCCAAACAACATGTTAGAATTTCAATAACATCAATAACTTTTAATGTGATAGCGTAAGATAAATGCAAATGCAATAAAAAAATTCTAACTTTTTATTTTTTATTTTTGTGAAATTTTTGAAATTTATTGATCTTTTGTTGTACTTAAAAGTCGACCAAAGAAAAAGTATTCAGAAGTAAAGAAATCAATCAATTAAGCACATTTGTTCGAATGTTTTTGATTTTTTAATCAAAGCAGTTTTAAGTATAGTAACATTGGTGATTGGTCATAAAAAGATAAGCTTAGTAGCGACACGTAATCCAAACTAACTGAAGCTTTGTTCTGAAAAAATCTTTTTAAAATAGAACCAAATTAAGGTAATTTTTTTTTATTCGAGTTTCAGTAGTGAGACTTATTGTAAGATTAAGACAGGGAATAACTTCCAGGAAAAAAATATCAACTAGTTTAACCAGGCAATAGAAGGAGAGTAGAAGAAAAGGCTTGATAATTTTGATCACACTAGTCAAAAGTGTCTCCCGATCATATCCTTTAACCCACACCTGCAAACTAAAATTGTTTTGCTAGGATGCAGAGGTGACCTCGGTCCTAAAGCACAAGATTGAACTTTCATCCCTTTCTACCTTTTCCAATCTATCCATTGACTACTAGGACGTGGCCGGCGCCGTTATTGATATTTAAAGAGAGAGCATCAGGTTTGAGCATTGTGAATGTGCGGTCAATCCCAGCCTCCGTTCATTTGACCTCTGAACAAAACTGATGGCCTCGGTCAATCACGGAGTAGCAACCATTGGCGATGTGGAATTCATTCTATTTAGCCACGCCTGCGATCATGGAGTTCGAAATGCATTTATTTCCATAACGATATTTTCCAACTAATGAAAACATTTTATAAATACATAACTTAAACTTGCATTGGTAAACTTATACAAAAGAAAAATGTTGATTTAGCATTTCGAATTAAATGGTTAAAGATGGATGTGAGTAGTCAACCAAGCTAAGCTTAGCTAAGCTAAGTTTTAGGAAAAATAGGTAGTATGGTAAATATTCTTCACAGTGAAAGTATTTTCCTTTTTAATTTTGGCTTGGACAGTGAAAAAACGAGATTTTTCCTTATTCACCCTAATTTCTCAAATCATGCCCCACTAATTAAGCTGTCTGATTTATCACTGATTAAAAATAGCATTTTTAAAAACCTTGAAAATTTTATCAGAAAGACTTGTTATAGAAAAAAAAACTGTGTAGTAGTATCCAGGAAGTATAAGAGTTCATTGTTTGCATAGGAGTATCTCAATCCAATGCTATTAAAAAGAAAGATTCACAACTTTCGGCAATTTAGGACTAAAGTAGGCTCTAGGTTCAAAGTAGGAGCACTTACCCTGTTTTCAAATTTTTTGAAAATCAATTTTAGTTCATCAATATTTGTCTCACAAGAGCTTTCAACCACATTTTGCTTAGAAAGAATATCATCAAGTTCTAGAGAAATTTGAGCATCAATTGGACTTACGGCGTTTAAATTTTCGAATGTTTTTCAGTCGTACCAAAAACTGAAGGTCATCAAGATGTAGCATATAAAACACACAGAAGTCAACCAAACATGGCACTTAGAGAGGTCCCTAGGAAAAAAATCGAAGAAAAAAACACTTCGACTGAATTTTTAATAGAAAGACACAGCTTTGTTAAAGAAAAGCCCAAATTTCAGAACCCTCCCATTCTTAAGATATTTAAAAAAGGAAAAAAAATTGCCTTGAATATATGTGTTTATAAAAAAAAATAAAAAAAATCAAATGATGGATCACTTAACATAAAATATGACAATATGTATTAGGTATCAATTTTTTTTTCGTTTGGAGGCGTCCATTTATGACGTGACGCTCCAAAGGAAGAGCTCACATTACCGCTTTGCGTCATATTGACCCCAATAGCTTTGAACGGTTAAGATGAATACTATTTCAGTACAACAAGAATTCCAAAGTAAACTTTGAAGGGTTATGATGGTCAAACCTTCACCGTTTATGCTACACGTATTTTCAACAATCAACGATTCGTATATATTTTAACTTCTTCAAAAAGTTTATTTAAATTCTGCACTACCGGCTGATGAGAACGTATAAATTGGTTGGAACAGGTTGCGGCGGCCGTGTTTTTTTTTTTGTAGCAGGTTTCGCATCTCTTTCATCTGCCCGAAAATGGACATGGTCGAGGAACAAGTGACCAGTAAATCAAAATTTTTTTCTCCACAGTTTTTCAGCCGAATTCTCAGGAGAGTCGAGTCTGTCCGAGTAACGACACGGTTTCGAACATGGGCGAAGAATGTTCTGGCCAGCCGAGAACGCGTACAGAATTCAATGACTTGGTTACGATTTTTCGCGGTACCAAAAAAGGATAAGAGACGCTAAATGAAATGCAATGTTTGCAATTTTGCGAAAGTGTTGAAGAACGTTCCGGGCACTTTTTCGGAATGATAATGTACGATTTGAGAGCTCATTTTATGATTTTTTTTTGCTCTCGCTCGGACGACCAAAATGACTTCAATGACCTGTAACCCTGGCTCGAAATTATCATTTTACAGTTTTGATTGTTTTGTTTTGTTTTTTTTTCGGGGCAGATGAAAAATACTTCCTCCCAGTAATAGTGAAGCAAAAAAACAAAAAGAAATGAAAATCACCCAACTCATTCATCGACTAAGTACAGCAATAATGACACACAAATGGCCCCTGCCTATGGCAAGCTGGACCCAAAAGTCCAAGGGAAGCGACCGCAAAACAACCGTTCGGCTTAAAATTGACCGCGTGCCATTTATTTCCATCAACAAACACAGTCGCTCAAAGTGGGCCTAAATCTGGTGTTTCCTCCTCCGCGCGCCCTTTCGAACGCGAGCAAAAGCTAAACTGCGAGACTAAGCCATTTACGCGCTTATTCACTTGTTCTAAAGCGCCATCCTCATCGGCACTGATGATCGAGGCAGTAGGTCCAGCAGCATCCCATCTATGAATTGGACGGGGGTGCCAAACAATATTTTTCAAAACCAATTATGAAATGGAATTTAGAAGACTTGTACTCTTGAGTATTTAATCCGAATTTCGATTTTCAAAGAGGAAATTGAGAACTAAGAATTAAAAATTGCGAGTTATAAATTAAGAATTAAGACTTGCGAAATGAAAATTGGAAATCGATAACTGAGAATTGTAAATTGAGAACTGAAGACTGAGAATTTTCAATTCTCAATTCTCAATTCTCAATTCTCGATTTTCAATTTTCAATTGCCAGTTCTCAATTTTCAATTCTCAATTCTCCATTCTCAATTCTCCATTCTCAATTTTCAATTGTCTGTTCTCAATTCTCAATTCGCAATTTTCAATCCTCAGTTCTCAGTTCTCAATTCTCAATTCTCAATTCTCAATTCTCAATTCTCAATTCTCAATTCTCAACTCTCAATTCTCAATTCTCAATTCTCAATTCTCAATTCTCAATTCTCAATTCTCAATTCTCTATTCTCTATTCTCTGTTCTCTATTCTCTATTCTCAATTCTAAATTCTCAATTCTCAATTCTCAATTCTCAATTCTCAATTCTCAATTCTCAATTCTCAATTCTTAATTCTCAATTCTCAATTCTCAATTCGAATTTCTCAATACTCAATTCTCAGTTCTCAGTTCTCAATTCTCAATTCTCAAATATCAAATCCCAATTCTCAAATCTCAATTCTCAATTCTCAATTCTCAATTCTCAATTCCCAATTCTGAATTCTTAATTCTTAATTCTTAATTCTCAATTCTCAATTTTCAATTATCAGTTCTCAATTTTCAATTCTCAATTCTCAATTCTCAGTTCTCAATTCTCAATTCTCAATTCTCAATTCTCAATTCTCAATTCTCAATTCTCAATTCTCAATTCTCAATTCTCAATTCTCAATTTTCAATTCTTAATTCTCAATTCACAATTCTCCATTCTCAATTCTCAATTCTCAATTCTCAATTCTCAATTCTCAATTCTCAATTCTCCATTCTCTATTCTCAATTCTCAATTCTCAATTCTCAATTCTCAATTCTCAATTCTCAATTCTCTATTCTCTATTCTCTATTCTCTATTCTCAATTCTCAATTCTCAATTCTCAATTCTCAATTCTTAATTCTCAAATCTCAATTCTCAATTCTCAATTCTCAATTCTCAATTCTCAATTCTCAATTCTCAATTCTCAATTCTCAATTCTCAATTCTCAATTCTCAATTCTCAATTCTCAATTCTCAATTCTCAATTCTCAATTCTCAATTCTCAATTCTCAATTCTCAATTCTCAATTCTCAATTCTCAATTCTCAATTCTCAATTCTCAATTCTCAATTCTCAATTCTCAATTCTCAATTCTCAATTCTCAATTCCCAATTTTCAATTCTCCATTCTCAATTCTCAATTCTCAACTCTCAATTCTCAATTTTCAATTCTCAATTCTAAATTCTCAATTCTCATTTCTCAATTCTCAATTCTCATTTCTCAATTCTCAATTCTCAATTCTCAATTTTCCATTTTCAATTTCCAATTTTCAATTTTTCAATCTCAATTTTCAATTCTCAATTCTCAATTCTCAATTCTTAATTTCTAAATTGTCAATTCGAATTTCTCAATTCTCATTTCTCCGTTCTTTAATTTTAATTTTTAATTTTCAACTAATGTCGTTGCTCAATTTTCAATTCTCAATTCTCATTTTTCATTGCTCAACTAGTAATTCTGAATTCTCAATTCTCCATTAGAAAAATAAGAATTGAGAAATTGAGAATTAAAAATTGAAGATTGAAAATTGAGAATTGAAAATTGAGAATTGAAAATTGAGAATTGAGAATTGATAATTAAGAATCGAGAATTGAGAATTGAGAATTGAGAATTGAGAATTGAGAATTGAGAATTGAGAGTTGAGAATTGAGAATTGAGAATTGAAAATTGAAAATTGAAAATTGAAAATTGAGAATTGAGAATTGAGAATTGAGAATTGAGAATTGAGAATTGAGATTTGAGAATTGAGAATTGAGAATTGAGAATTGAGAATTGAGAATTGAGAATTGAGAATTGAGAATTGAGAATTGAGAATTGAGAATTGAGAATTGAGAATTGAGAATTGAGAATTGAGAATTGAGAATTGAGAATTGAGAATTGAGAATTGAGAATTGAGAATTGAGAATTGAGAATTGAGAATTGAGAATTGAGAATTGAGAATTGAGAATTGAGAATTGAGAATTGAGAATTGAGAATTGAGAATTGAGAATTGAGAATTGAGAATTGAGAATTGAGAATTGAGAATTGAGAATTGAGAATTGAGAATTGAGAATTGAGATTTGAGAATTAAGAATTGAGAATTGAGAATTGAGAATTGAGAGTTGTGAATTGAGAATTAAAAATTTCAATTGAAGTACTGAGAGATGAGAATTGAGAAATGAGAAATGAAAATTGAGAAATGAGAAATCTGAATTCTAATTTTCAATTCTCAATTCTCAATTCTTAATTCTTAATTCTAATTTCTCAATCCCTCAATTCCAATTCCAAATTCACAATTCCAAATTCTCAATTCCAAATTCTCAATTCTCAATTCTCAATTCTCGATTCTCAATTCTCAATTTTTAATTTTTAGTTTTCAATTTTCAATTCTAAATTCTTATTTCTCAATTTTTAATTTTCAATTTTCAATTCTTGAAATTAAATTCTCGAAAGCAAATTTATTATTCTTTGTTATCAACTCACAATGTTAATTCTTCATTCATTAATCTCAAATTTTAAATCTTCAATTCAATGCTTGATTTCATTTATCATTACCTTTTCTCCAATTTTCAATAGAAAACTTTAAGTTCAAATCCTTATTTTAAAATCAAAATCTTTCCATAAAATTTTCTACATTCCATATCCTGAATTTTAAATCCAAGATATTTTATTTCTTCTTCGATGTTAAGATTTCTGAACAAATTTTCCTGATTTCCGAATTTGGTTCGCGGATCTTGGGTATTGGATCTCGGATTTAAAGTTTCGGATTTTAATATTCAGAATTTGTAATTTGATCGTAAATTTTAAATTTTTTTTTTTGGAATTTTGTTTTTGGCAGATTCTAAACTATGCTTTCAATTGAATGAATTTATAGGTCAAAATAGGAATTCTGGTGTAGAATACCGGTTCCAGGATACAAAATTCGAATTTTCTCAAATTCTGGATTGGTGAATTGGTTATCTGCCTTAAGTAATCGGATCAAATATAACGTATTTTGAACAATAGTTTTGCATTTGAGTTTTTCTTCGTGCTTGGATTTTCTGAACATTAATTTGAATTAATGTCTTCTGATTTCAGGGTTTTTGTATTTCAGGAAAAATTTTGAACTTCAGAATTTGGATTTGAAATTCGATCCACTGCATTACGGCGTTTGGATTTCTGATTTCGTACAATAAATTTTGAATTTAAGACTTGAGATAGCAGACTTTAGATATAAATTTTGAATTTTTTATGGTTAACGGCTTAGTCAGTCATATTTGATGAGATTTGATGAGAATGATTTTTACTACTGTCCAGACGTTTCGGCTGTTTTTTGTAGCCTTCTTCAGTTTTAGATATAAAATTTTCGATTTTGGATTAAAGGTTTCGAATTTTTTTTTTTGGATTTCAAATTTCGGATTTTATATTTTGGATTCCAGTTCAAGAAAGGAAAAGTTCATTTTTTGAGTTACGGGTTCCAGTTTAAAGAGAGTCTCGGTGAGTTTTGAGTTTAAGACATTGGTTTTAGGATATTAAATTCAGATTTTGCGTTTTGGATTTAAAGTTTATTAGCTTTAACTTATAATTTTTGACTACGGATGTAGTGAATGAGTTTAAAAAATTTTTAGGTGGACTGATGTTGGATCTTAGAATTCGAATTAGAGGTTCAAAATTTATGAACTTGAATTTTTGGTTAAATATTTTAAATGCCAATAGGTCTTGGGTTTCAAATGAAAGAATTTCATTTAAAAAAAATCGAAATCTGAATGAAGAATTCAAAAATTTACAGAAATCCAAATTTCCAAACATAAAATTTGTAATTCCGTGTTTTAGATGATAAAATTCCTTCATTTAAAAAAAAAAAACTAGGTACCGATCTCGATCGCTTTTGTAAATAGGTTCGAACATTTGCCAAAATCGAACTTTTCTTGGTTCGAACAGTTTTTTTCTTAACCCTTTTTTCTTCTTCCTACAACAAAAACTACTATAGATAGCATCAACGTGATTTTTAGTCCTTTTCCGATAATTTTTAGTCTTTTCTTTATCATGTTTCTGATGCATTTAGCGCCTTTCTTGTTTTGGTTGTATTTTTTGTAATTTGTTTTGTCATATTAGCTATTTTTGTCATTTCACATCAATTTTTAGCTTTTGTCATTTTTGAAAACTTTATAATAATTTTTAAAATTTTTATTTGTTGTTGTTTATCACCATAAGATAATGTGAAAATTGGGCCAAAATTAGATGTTGCCAAAATCGAATTTTGTCATAATCAAATTCTGCCAAAAACGAGGTCTGTGCTAAAGTCTCCTTAGAAAAAAGATTTACGAAAAATTTAGATGTTTATATCTTCACATTGATAAAATTGAAATATTTTCTAAGCACTCTGGTATAACGGCTACTTATTTTTATTTCTGATATCACATATAAGATTTTCTAATCAAATTTTATAAATCATTTGATAAATTTAATCTATAACAAGGACTTAGGTTTTAGGAATTATAACTCAGATTTTCGATTTTGCATTTCAGATTTCTGATGTCCTTTTATGTGAATTATTTAAATTTGTAGCTTCGAATTTCATCCTACAAACTAAAAAAAATATATTTGAAATTTCAAACCTCGAAAATAAAAGTTTTTAATCCGAAATAAGGAATAAATAAAAAGGAATTTGAATTTTAAAGTATTATTGTCATATTTTAATTTTCAATCCAGAATCTTCACTTAGAATTGATATTTTAAAATCAAATCCAGAATTTAAGTTCATGAAAAGACTTAAACTAAAATAACTTAAAAGTAATTTAAAAAGGCACAAAATATACTCCAAAGGTAAATTGTTATATCGTAGATCTAGAGTTTAAAATTCAAAATCTGAATTGAAACATTTAACTATGAAAGCATAAATCCAGAAAGGAAAAACTGAAACACGAAAATAATACAGTATTTCTAAAATTTATTAAATTTTAATCAGTTATCAAATAGAATTTGAATGTGCAAATCAATATTTGGAATTTAAATCGATAATCTTAAACGTATTTCGTTTTAAAAATTAAGAAATTGAGAATCTGAAATCCTGGCTATCAGTCTTTTTTAAAGCAAAAACGATTTTCGTTTTATTTATCCAACGTTTCAATCTGTTTTGGATCTTCTTCAGGGACTATAAAAATGTTTATCCAAAAATCCCCGGAAACCGGATTTTATCCGAGAAACACTTAACACAGTTAGTCAATCACTACGCCTTATTGTCATAAAACACGAATTAATTCGAAAAATTTTTACAGCTTAACAAGACCAGCCGAGTCGACAAAAACCAGAAAACGACACTTTTTAGGTAAACAACTAACAACAAATATTTTGTAATCGGCCAACAATTAATATAAAAATACAATTATTAAGTCTCTGAAGAAGATCCAATACGGATTGAAACGTTGGATACATAGAATAAAAATTATTTTTGCTCTAAAATAGACTGCAAGCTGGAATTTCCCAGAAAAAAAAAACAGTCGATCCCCAAACATAAAAATAATCTGAAATCCAACATCCGCACTAAAATATCGAGCATCCAAACTTGGATATCAAAAATTCTATATTCGGGAATTTTCAACCATCTAGTTTTAAATTCGAGATCTGAAATTTGAATTCGTTGTCGGAAACGCAGAATATAAATATCACGAAATACTTTATGACTATTTCCAAAATGGTTTTGTTCAATCGAAAAAAAGGAGTAAATAAAATGTCCATAGAGTTTGAGAGACGTTATATACCTGAAATAAGTTTGTACGTGCAACAGTGAAAATATTTAACAAACTTTAAAAAATAACAGTATTTGATTGAGTAACATTTCGCAGTTTAAATTTGTTCTTTAACTATGTCTGAATCACGATCGAAGATGGCAGCTCTGCCATTGATCCACGCAAAGAGAGCATGAAAACGAAGTTTTTACGGTCCCGGGGGTAATTATTCGCCATCTTCCATTTCCCCCAAATTAGATTCATACGAGCTCATAACGTTTGACCTGTCCAGCTCAGTCAAGTCCAGAGTCCACTCAATTGCTGAAAGAAGAGAATCGAATGGGGGGGGCCCCAAAAACCCCGAAACAAAACGAACGTGGCACAGTTAGATTTGTCAGCGGAAGCATCTCGGTTGAGGTTAGGTCTAGCTGGCAGCAGGTTAGAGTCAATGAATGGAGGAAGGCGGAGTTGGGATGGCGTTTAAGCTTGAAAAGCGTGCTGCTATTTTCCGCGCTTAAATTAATCCATTTTCGAGGATTCCCTTTGCGTGGTTGGATTTTGGTCTGATGGAGACGATGCTGTTGCCTATTTCTGTTGACCCACCACTTACTTAGAGTTTAGAGGGGTTAGTGGGGCTGGTGGATTTTTTTTGGTCTTGTAACGGTCAGTCCTCTACCTTTGGCCCATTCAGAAAACCAGCCATCCTATTCCAATTTGAATTGGCAGTGCAAAGCGATCGGAAACGATGCGCCACCTAATTTGTTGTTGCTGTGTGCCGTAATGATCTTTACCCGGGGCTTAAGCTTCTCGTTGCTGGCCCACATTCACCGTTTTGATGAAAAGTAATTGACTTTCTAGGTTGTAACATCCGACCTATGATGAGGTTCGTGGATGACTGTGGAGTTTTTGTTTCTAGGGTTTTGGAGCCATAATTTCGAAACAGGTTGAGCAGTTCATAGGGCCGGGTCATTAGTGTAGGTGCTGGATGCGAGGTCAATTCATTCAGTTTTTTTGTTTTTGGGAAGCCAAAAAAAGTTTAAAAATTATGCTGGTAAAACTTGAAATTCCAACCTTGAATACTTATTTGGTTCTTTAATGTTTTGTGAAAGATTTCCGTAAAAAAACCTGAGCTATCCTACATTTCATGTAAAAATTGCGCTCGGATAGGTGCATTAATTCAAAAGTTAAGATTATAACAAAAATTTCCAAACTTATTCCAATGAATCCTTTTACATAGAGATGTACCGAATATTCGGTCGGCCGAATTTTTGGCACCGAATACCGCCGAAAAACCGTTAAGCCGAATATTCGGCTCACCGAATAGTTGAGCTAAGTATTCGTCTGAAAAGGCCGAATATCTACTACAGACTTGTAAATTTTTCTTTTTTTTTTTTTGGATAATTTATAAAATATCTTAAAGTAATGTTGTTAAAGCTACACAATCATTGAAAACTTATGGTGCCAGCAGTTATTTACGAGGAAGAATGACCTTAATGGGTTAAATTCCTATAAAAAAGGAAAACATGGTTTCAGTAAAACATCTAAGGTTAATCCGTGTATCTTTCACAGAAGATCGTACAGGAGAATGCTGAACGGTATCGTTTACTTTGGTTGTAGTTTATTTATTCCAGATTTTCTGGATTTATTCCAACTTGCCCATAAATTCAGTAAAGAATCCAGATAACTCAAATCTGGCCGGGATGTCCAGATATTGTTTAAAACTACCCAGGTTTTGTTCCGGTTTATTCACATTATTTGCTTAATCAAATAAAAAACTCAAATTCCTCTTTAATTTTTTTTTTAATTTTGTGTTCAATAACGATTTTTCAAACATTTCAAAACATACATAAATTTTGCCTTTTTTTATTTTTCTTTTTTCAAAAATCGTCCTGAATGCCTGACCGTGTGGATACGTGTGGTATAAAGTATGGTATGCTTAAGGTTAAAGATCATCTATTTTTTCAACAACGATTTTGAAGATATCTTGCTCAAATTCGACTTTCATCTAATTCAATATCAGAGAAGTAATTTCAAAAAGCTTGGCATCTGATTCGACAGGTTTTATCCCAGATTTGACAGGAACGCAATTTCTTTTGTGACAAACGCCCTAGAAACGACGAGTCATCTGATGTCTCTCCAGCCATTTTATTTTGAAATCCGAAAGACCTCTACTTTAAAAATATCTTGTAAAACATCATCCGATAATATCATCTGGTTGAAAATTATCGACTAAAACACAACCTTTAACAATCATTGCTTTGCTTTCACGTTACACGTAGGTAAATCTTTATTTAAATAAAACCAAAAATTATTTTGTAAATAAATCATTCTGACATTTTGGCAAAATTGACAAAATCAAATTCAGTTTTTTTAAGATTCGTTCGTTTAAATTCGTATTTTTTTTGGATTTCAAGTTGGGCTCATTTTCGAAATAATTTTTTTAGCAGCCGACGTGCTCTGAAGCACATTTGCTCTGAATTCTGCTTAGGTTTACCAGATTTACTTTAGAAAATTAAAAACCAATTTACCAAGTTTTGAATAAAATTTTCTTAATATTCCTAAGCCCTTATAAATGCAGAAAACTCTGCAATGCTAACTCTAGGGGCCTTTTGATCTTAAGCTATTGTCAAACTATTCCCCCTCCCCTTATCTATATTAAAAATATGGTGAAAATGAAATGAATGAAAGTTTCAATAGTCTGAAGCCAATTCAAGCCTGGAACGTGTAAAGTTTCCAAAAGTCGGTTGATTTGAGTCACTGTGTGATTGAGAAAAATCATTATGAGTTTGAGTTTTGATATGAACTTCCATATACACGTGCAACACTAACATTGAAGTTCATATCAAAACTCAAACTCATAATGATTTTCAGGTTATGTATTGGCTTGTCGGTCTTATCAGGTCAATTATAACACTTTTTATATGTGCTTCATCCTACGTTTCGAATTATATTAATTCTTTATCAAGGAACTAAAATTAAATACAGGAGCATAAAACATATTTTCTCATAATTAATATTAACATTAATTATCCACTCGGACATTCGTGTTATTGTCCAAAGCAGATGCACTCTTACAGCGTTCATCATTCGTCGGGATTCTGGCTATAAATTTTGAATTTGAACTCTCATTTCATGTCGGAAGTGAGGAGGGAAGCTTGCGTGTGACTTAAGTGTCCAATATTCTGGTATCGGCCAGGGCGTCGGCGCCTACTCCGTCGTTTTGGAACACGTCCGTGGCAAAACTTCTATCACTCGACTCACTGTTTGTTATTATTGTTTGAGTTTTCGTAGCGTTTTCTTTACCGCCAGAACCCAGCGTCCATGAGTGCTTGCGAGTGTTTGCGAGAGAGTGAAACACTCCGCCGTACGAGATTGCTCTCCCGTCTGTGTCGCTCTGGATGTTGACGGTATTCGGGGTACTTTGTATGTAGCACATTTCGAGTACCTCTAGGTGCCTACGGTGTTTGTTGGAACTGTCTAGGACGGTGGCTTTATCGAAGTCAAACATGTGCTCCTGTTCGAAACAATGTTCAACAACAGCTGACTGCCGCAGATCCCGGATGCTGGGGTTTGACGCTGTGGCCCCTGTTGCTAATATGCGTTTCAATTTGGTGACATCACATTATGTTTCGACATTCTAGTCCGTAGTTTATACCTGGTCTGCCCAACATAGCATCTGGAGCATTCTTCATCTCGTTCGGGAGCGCCTGCGCATGGGATATGGTAGACCACATTGGAGCGATCGATCGACGATATCGGATCTTTGACCACAGGCAGTAGGCTGCGTATCGTGTGCTTTTGTGTGGTGCCGATGCGTACATGCGGGTAATCCGTCTTAAGTGCGCGGATTACTTTTGCAGTTAGGCCGTCGATGTGTAATATGGATCGGTAGTGTTGTGTGGGTGTATCTTGTGTGTTTTGAGGGGTGTCGGTTTCGTTCGCTTTTCGAATCAATCTGTTGATCAGGGTCTTCACCCACAGCATCCGGGAACTGCGGCAGTCAGCTGTTGTTGAACATTGTTTCGAACAGGAGCACATGTTTGACTTCGATAAAGCCACCGTCCTAGACAGTTCCAACAAACACCGTAGGCACCTCGAGGTACTCGAAATGTGCTACATACAAAGTACCCCGAATACCGTCAACATCCAGAGCGACACAGACGGGAGAGCAATCTCGTACGGCGGAGTGTTTTACTCTCTCGCAAACACTCGCAAGCACTCATGGACGCCGGGTTCTGGCGGTAAAGAAAACGCTACGAAAACTCAATCAATAATAACAAACAGTGAGTCGAGTGACAGAAGTTTTGCCACGGACGTGTTCCAAAACGACGGAGTAGGCGCCGACGCCCTGGCCGATACCAGAATATTGGACACGTAAGTCACACGCAAGCTTTCCTCCTCACTTCCGACATGAAATGAGAGTTCAAATTCAAAATTTATAGCCAGAATCCCGACGATTGATGAACGCTGTAGGAGTGCATCTGCTTTGGACAATAACACGAATGTCCGAGTGGATAATTAATGTTAATATTAATTATGAGAAAATATGTATTTAATTTTAGTTCCTTGATAAAGAATTAATATAATTCGAAACGTTGGATGAAGCACATATAAAAAGTGTTATAATTGACCTGATAAGACCGAAAAGCCAATACATAACCTCAAAATTATTCCCGGTCGAACAACAAATTGATAATGATTTTCCTCAATCACACGGGTGGCTCAAATAAAGTTAAATTGTTTATTTGAAGACTGCTGATACAAAAGATTACGCAAGACGGGAATAATTGTGTTAATTTTTTTCTCACAACTAGGAAATGAGCACCCATACCTGTCGCATGCCTTTTATTCGTCTTAATTCATTAATGCTTTTTTAAGTGCCAAAAAATCTCTTTCATCTTCAATTTGCTACTTCACATGATGAGCTTACGCTTCTGTAACTATTTCCTATCTTGAATGTGTTACTTTCAAAATTATCTTACGCTTCTTGAGGATATTTTCAACCATTAAAATCACAAATTTCTAAAGAAATAAGTTAAAATAAAAATAGAAAAATGTTCACAAACTAATCTAATGTATTTATTAAAGGAGGAAAAACAGAAAAAAATACCCCAGTGGAAATAAAAAGAAATTATGAGAGAAAAAGAAGGAAAACTAATGATGGTTAAACGTGAGTATGTGGAAAAACACGAGAGAAAATGAGAAGAACTGACAAATAAGTAGATGTTGGACAAAAAAGATAATGGAAACAGTTTGAACAAAATTGAAGTGGAGAACGGTTGTAAATTGTGTTTTGTGACTTTTGAAGGTGAAGAAAAACGGATAATATGAACGAAGTGAGACCATTGCATACGACACATAGTTCGCCGGAATTTTGCAACAGCGAAGAGGAAACAAATAAGCATTAGGTAGACCGGTTCGCTTTAACTTTATTTTAATTTCCAAGTTTTGATTATTTTCATGCTATTGGAGCTGAGAACTCGGTGCGCTACACGATAAGTGCAAAAGCCTTTGGATATTAATAAATAACATGAACGAGATCAGCATATCATTCCACAAAATTGTATCTTTAAATTATATTGTTGAAAACGAGTAATCAACGCAGGATTCAGTGGTGGAATGGAGTTATTCTTGTTCAGATTTATTCTTTAAGTGCTAAAACAACTGTCTATTACATCAACGATAGCTATTTGTTACTTTCCACTTCTTATACTCCCTAACCGGGAAAGTACTCATTGCTCAATAAGTACTTTGATACTTTTACCCAGAATATTTGTTGTGTTACCATGAACCCAATTTGAGTAGTCTCGCTTAAACGTGTGATAATGTAAACCCCAGCGAACATGAAATCGTAATAGAAATGATAATCCAAATCGAATATTAAGATATTTTCAAGAAACATCGTATACAAGTTGCTGTTGAGTGATTTTCTATCATTCATTTACGACAAGCTTTGCCCAAAATAGTAAAATCGAATAGCAGTTTAGTCAATTCGTAAATATGCCTCCAAAAAGTTTGAGAATTGACTATTGACTCTCTATCCGGTCTCTCTCTTTCTTCCTTTGACTGGTTTGTAAAAATAAAATCTCACTTAAAGAGCTAAAGCGTGGATAATATCAACTGATGAGTTGGAATCATGGTAAGATATAGGACAGTGAACTCGGAGGACTGGAGATCAAATCTCGGTCGGAGAATTTTTTTTTCGTTTTTCTCAAATTTCTTAAAATCGTTTATTTTGCTATTTGTGGGGAAATCAAATCGTTGAAATCTTGTCATTGTAGATATATCACCTCCACTTTTGTAGCTTTATGCTATTTTCGTAAGTTTAATATAATCTTTTCATCTGGTATATTTGTTTAAATAATTCTTTTGTTTCTGTGATATACCCTCCTAAAGGTGATACGGTCAAAATTTGGTCAATATCAACTTGACGTATTTATTTCAATTTTGCATTTATAAACCTGAACACCCCTCATTTTGAAGGTGTGTGTGTGTGTAGCAGTGATTGAATTTTGCTGAGCATGAGTTGATCAACCATCTCTCGCTCAGCGGTTTACTCGGAAGCAAAGGTTGCTTTGAGGCAGCGAAAACAACAAAACCGATGATGCATACGCTCTCAACATGGCCCGCCTTCAAGAAGCAATATACATTCGAGGCAGCGAATCCAAAAAACCAAACGAATGGCTCTCACTCATCTCCTGTTACAACCTTGAGGGAACCGAATTCAAAAGGCAGAGCAAACCCGAGTCTCCTCGTTTGTGCCTGGATCGAATGCGTGAGGTTTTTCTGCTATTGCTATTATTGCACAGCAACCGCACGCAGGCAGCTAGTTTTTTCGTTTCTCTTTCCTCCCCTCTCTTTGCACCATACGTCGCGGGCCTGTGCAATGCAATAAGTTCGGTTGTTTTTGTTATTGCCTCAACCTTTGCGGCGAGATTGAAGATGTTCTCCTCAACGACAGCTATCGGCTGGAGTTATTCAAATTCATCAACGTAAATGAGTATGTGTGCCTCGTTTTCTTCATGCATCATGTAACAACCGAACGTTGAGAGAGTTGGCTCGGGGCAGCAAACGAATAGTATCTCTCAGAGCAGATCCTCTTCATGGGGGGAGGTTTGAATGAATGTATATGTATCGACTCCTGTATAGCTATGCGAAGCCTCAGAGCGTGTATTTTGAATGCCTCTGATGAGAAAATTGGTGAGGATTTCAATCACTGGTGTGTAGAATGTTGCTCCTATTTTGATTTTGGAATTCACTCTTCAGTTGTCAAAATGCCGTCCAAGGAAGAAGAGCAGCGTATCAAAATTTTGCTCGCGCGTCGCGAAAATCCGAGCTACTCGCACGCAAAGCTGGTATAATCGCTAAAAGTTGCCAAATCAACCGTTACAAATGTAATTACAGTGTTTGGGGAACGTTTGTCGACAGCCAGGAAGTCTGGATCGGGAGGAAATCGAAAACTGGAAGCCGCTGAGACGACAAAGCGAGTTCCCGGTGGTTTCAAACGAAACCCTAACCTCTCTCTCCGAGATGCCGCAAATAAGCTGGGTGTATCGTCTAAAACCGTGCATCGAGCCAAAAAACGAGCCGGACTATCGACTTACAAGATAGGGACTCCAAATCTCGATGATAAACACAATACGACGGCCAAAGCGCGATTCCGGAGGCTGTACACGACGATGCTGACGAAGTTTGACTGCGTGGTAATAGCCGACGAAACCTACGTCAAAGCCGACTACAAACAGCTTCCGGGACAGGAGTTTTATACGGCAAAAGGAAGGGGAAAGGTAGCAAATATTTTCAAGCACATGAAACTGTCAAAGTTCGCGAAGAAATATCTGGTTTGGAAAGCCAGATCTGTGGCTTGAAAAGCAGCATTTTCATAGCTTCCGGGACTGTCAACCAAGAAATTTACGTGAAAGAGTATTTGAATAAACGTGTGCTGCCTTTCCTGAAGAAACACGGTTGTTCCATACTGTTTTGGCCAGATTTGGCATCTTGCCATTACGGTAAAAAGGCCATGGATAGGTACGCCGCCAACAACGTACAAGTGGTTCCCAAGGACAAGAACCCTCCCAACACGCCAGAGCTTTGCCCAATTGAGAAATACTGGACTATTGTCAAGCGGAACTTAAAGAAGACATAAAAAAAACTGCTAAGGACGAGCAGCAGTTCAAGGCAAACTGGCTTTCTGTGGCGAAGAAGGTGGACGAGGTGGCTGTACAAAATCTGATGGCAGGGGTTAAGCGTAAGGCCCGGCAATTCGGATTTGGAAAAGCGAAAGGCTAACTGAGTATTTTTCCTGAATTTTATACTAATTAAACTTGAAAAAGAAATTTAATTTGATTTTTTAAATAAACGATTTCACCGATTTACACGCGTTTTCCCTTGACCAAATTTTGACCGTATCACCCTATGTTTACTGGGACATTTGAACCGCGTTAATCATCATAACCTGTCATCAGTAATCATTAATCTATTGTTCTCGATTGCGAATTGGACTTAGCATAAGGAACCAAAACAATGTGGTTTGGTTTCGTCGCGGAATAATATAGATCAGCCCGATCCGGAAAAACGGTTCTTCTTAGAATCCGAAACCGTAAGAATCAACACCTCCCCTCAATACTGGATGCAGGGAATGTTGTCTTCCATTAGAGTGAAAGTAGTGCTAACCACACCCAATTCACCCAGGAAGTTTGTTAACCACAAACCATCCTTGACTCACGGCAAAGGGCTCCTATCTCAGCTTTGGTCGAACACAGACTGACCGTCAGCTGACGTTTCGTTGACCACGAACCTCGATTCCCGTAAATCATGTACCTAAGCGTACCTTTCCAAGCTAGGTTTTTAACCAGATAACCTTTGAAACGTATTTTCCTGCAATCAGGATGTTATTTACGTACAGCATAAGAGTGAGTCCTTGCTTACAGGATCGGTACACGCAGCAGTCACTCTTCAACGGATAGAAACCAAGCTATCTTGTCTCGTCGTTGAACCGCTGGTTCCAAGCATGACCCGCTTGCTTCAAGCCGTAGAGGCTTTTCCTCAATCGAATACCTTCGATTTGCCGACGTTATCGTTTGGTAACTGCATGAAGATAACTTCTTCTAAATTTCCATTCAGGAATGCAGTTTTGACGTCCATCTCATAAACGACCATGTCGTATTCGTTCGCCAACGCCAAGACGGTCCGAACGCTTTCCATCTTGGCGACCGGAGCGTATGTTTCTCAGTATTCCAATCCTGGTCTTTGGATACATCCTACCACGACCAACCGAGCTTTGTAGCGACCATCGTCTTCGGTGAACACCCACTTCGACAAGATGGGCTTGCTGTCACCCGGGGGCAAGCTAACCGCTTTGCAAGTCTGGTTCTCCTTCAGGGCTATCATCTTCTCGTCTATGGCGATCTTCCAGGAATCGCAGTCGTCCCGGCGCTTCAGTTTAGTGATGTTCTGAGGTAGCTCCTCATCAACAACAGCGGCTACGTTAACCACGTAGCGCTGTGTAGTTCCTCTTGTTAGCTGACTTCATCTCAGGGCCGTTTCAGGGTGACGGAATCTTGTTCATCATCGCCATCGTCCAGGAATTTCGCGTTGCTCTCGTAGTCACTCTCGCCGTGATCGTTAACCACAGTGTGATTGGGATCAGCAGGCACATCGGCTAACCTGTCAGATGTGTTTTCTGTTGTTGGCACATCGGCTGACCGCTCGTATGTTTTTTCAGATGCACGCACATCGACTGGCTGCTCGGATATGAGCTATTGTTCTGGCTCATACATATCGGCTTACCGCTCGAATGTGATGGCATCTGGTGGGTATTCGACAGGCTGCTTGATGCCAATCTCTGGTACAGCATCGTCTCTTACTGGCTCCAAAACGCTAGTTTCATCGAAGACCAAGATGCGGTGTATCTCGATGGAACGGCTCGAACCATTCCAAAGTCGGTACCCGTTATTTGCGTAACCCACGAATACCAGACGTTTCAATTTTGAATCGAGCTTCTGCCGTTTTTCCTTTGGAATCTGTGCATATGCCAGGCAACCAATAATACGCAGGATGCTCAGCTTTGGCTTTTGACCGAACCACATTTCAAATGGCGTCTTGTTAGAGCAAGTTCACTGGTGTTGGGAAAATGTGGTAGAAATTTCGACACTTACGGCACATTTTGAAAATTTTGCCATGCAATAACATTTTCAAGATCTGTGGCCTTCCAGTTTTTTTACAACACGTGTTGTATTTTCGCATGCTGTGATGCAAAAATAGCAATATTTCTATCACATACGGCTGAAATAGAAACAGTGATGCAAAAAAATACAACGCTCCAAGATCTTGAAAACATTTTTGCATGGTAAAATTTTCAAAATGTCAAAATTTCTACCACTTTTCCCAACACCAGTGAACTTGCTCTTAACCACGGCTTGCAGCTCCAATCAATTCCTCCAGGGTGTTCCTCCAGGACGTATGGTGGAAGTACGACGGATGCATCCACATGGATGACGAAACGTATGTGAAGATGAATTTTGGGCGGCTTCCTGGCCAAAAATTTTACAAAACCTCTGGTCGGAGTGATGTCCCCGCCAAGTTCAAATTCGTTTTTATCAATAAGTTTGCAAGAAAGTGTTTGATGTGGCAAGAAATTTGCAGCTGCGGACGAAAAACCCCGGTTTTTGTAAAAAACAAGATCATGGACTCCAAAATGTACAAAGAGGAATGCCTGAAAACATTTTTTCCCGTACATAAGATCTAGATAGGATCAGTAAAGTTTTGGCCAGATTTGGCAAGCTGCCACTATAGCAAAGAAGTATCGGGACAACGGGTGGATTTTGTCGAAAAGGACACCAACCCAACAAGCTGCCCTCAATTGCGCCTTATCGAAAAATTTTAGGCAATTGTCAAGCAGAAGATGAAGGAGAATGTTAAGACGACTCGGGATGCAACAGAGATGGAGAGATTGTGGAACAAAATTGGCGCCGAGGTCAGCGAACAGAGTTTGGACACTGATGAGTGGTACTCGACGAAAAGTTCGAAATTTCATCGAAACACTATCGGAATAATCTTATAATTATTCTCATTTAAAGTGCAATAAAAACAACATTTTTAGTACAAAACATTTTACTTTCGTTTACATATCTCCATAATAGACTTTTTCAATGCGTCCAGATTTAAGATGATCCTTACAATACACTAGTGAAATGCGTGCGGTAGTCCCACAAACAAATAAACTCATAAACCCTTCGATTGATCATATTCCTTACTGAAAGTGTCGATCGATAGGGGAGAGTGGGGATACTGGATCCCCTTTTCTTATTTTCTCCATATCTTTTTGGAAAAATTTAAGAACTCGCCGCCTTTGACATTTTCTGACAGCTTGTAACTTCAAGTTTCTATGCTCCAAAAATTAGAACGATACTTAAACTCGTTGATGAACTAGAAGCATTTTCGAGGGAGTAAAAAAATTGCGATTTTTCTGAAGTTAGGGGAGACTTGATCCCCTATTGAAGGAGACATGATCTTTTATTCAGGAAGCCCTAATCCTTGTATAAAAATCAAACAAAACCCCAAGATAGAATGTTAATTGACTATTTTGGTCATGTTTGTTCTCATTTCACAATTTATAGCAGACATAAGAAGAAAATTTTATAACTTTGTCTCAACGCTTATAACATTGCATACTTAAAGGCGCAATTTTTTATAATTAAGAGAAAATTAATTATTTTTGCTCTTTTCTTCAGACAATTGTTTGATAAATATTAGTTTTTGGATAAATATTAGTAGTTTCGTAATCAGCAATCATAACGATCAATTCAGATGAAGAATATGCCGTTTGGAAGGGGGATCAATTGTACCCAACTCTAGGGGATCAATTGTACCCATAGTCAACACATTAGTTGAGAGTTTTCCATTGCTTTGAAAATACGGCATTGTGAAGTTCATTTTACGCTCGAACGATTGAAACATTGGAACAAATATTTTTTCATAATTTTCCCTTTAAGGAACATTTTAAAGTGATGGAAAAAGATCTTCAAGTTACATTTTGTGAAATTTTTCAAACAAAGTTCAATTACTCAAACAATTATTTTGTTAAAAATTTTTAAACTAAAAGCATTGTTATTTTGCTCATTTTGGCACATATTTCTAAAACATTTGATCTTTGTAAGACATTCCAGTTTCGAGATATAGCTAAGGAATCAAGTATCCCCAGGGATCAAGTATCCTCATTCTCCCCTACACAAGTAAAGGTATTCGCCCATGCAGGCAGATATTGATTTATGACAAGCTGAGTAGGAGATGATAGAAAACTTAAACCCTTAGCCCTTTTTTGTATCCGCGTGTCTATTATATTTGCATAGATTAATGGAAACAGATAAATAATGCACTTCATGCATTCACGGTTTTTATGGCTTTCCCATTCGGAAATGGCAAATTCGATGACGATCGGAAAATGCCACTTGAGGGGCCGCCCAGTTCTGGACTACGACGACTGTTGTCTATGGCTGGATATGGCAATCAACGTCTTCAACTTTGTCGATGGGAGATGTCGATTGCGTGAAAGTGAACCATTCTCGTCATCGTCATCGTCGCTCGGTCGGTCGATTGCATCTCTCGGGTGGTACTTTATGGAAATGGCAAACGCCCTCGCAAGCGAAAGCTCTGCCGAGTTGCAAAGTTGCAATTCATTTTCAATATATTATCGTAGGTTCCACAAGAGCTGCATAATTGTTTCATTTGCGGGGTATTATTCAAAGGTTTTTCGTTTTCCTCAAAGGACGTTGATAAATGAATATTGACTAAAACGGGTTCAATGAGACTTCATCGAATAAATCCTTTTTTTTTCAATCACGTTGAGCATAATGCTTTAACCAGGAGGTAAGTGAGTATATCTCTGAACGCAAGTCGTCAGCTGAAATCGTTCCAAGTCGACGGGTGCTGCACCTGAAGAAATCTTGACCGTGAGCCAAGTGAGCTTTCGAGTCTCAAGGTCTCCTGGCGGCGTCTGCGTGGGATGAGATTAACCTTCCGCCTCACCTCTTTCTCTCTCTAGGATCCCATCAACCAGAGTCAATTGTTGGCTGTCTGCTGGGAATTGTCTGCCATTGAATAAATTGGATATAGGTAGTACGAACAAGTGCACGGCCAGACCATTCAGTGAGCAGCAAGTATTTACCACGCAACGAGAATCCAATAATGGCAAACACGAATCACTCGACTCCACCTGCTTGCAGCTCCTCAAGCGGCGAACGGATTTCTTTTTTTCCGTAGTTTTTATTGACTGCAGAAATGGTGAAGCAAGATCAGTTTGTTACCTTCTGGCTTGTTAATGCTCAGAAATAAATGAGTCTACACACACTAGGCATTGGCTAGGTTTTGCGGAGCAATCAACGCTGGTTGTTTCCTGTTTTCTTTCAATTGTTGGTAGTTATCTTCTACACATCTCGGCCTGGTTGTTCGAATGCCTACCCTACATTAATGGGGCGACGGCTCCTCAATGACTGCGCTGCAATGACGAAGTGACATGGCTTGGCTGGTAATTGTCCAAGATGATTGTTGGAACGCATGTTCACTAGGGATTTTTGTTACCATCATCAGACATCGATATTTTAGTTCTTCATTACCTGATTTTTTTTAAAATTAATTCTTAAAAAATTAATTAATATTGAGCGATGATGAGTAAATGACAGAAAAAATAATTATAAAATACCGAATCAAACAATTGAATGATGCATTGCATTTCAACAACGGTATAGATAGGAGAAGTTCAGAATGGTATTTCGATAGTTTTAATTTATTTTGCTTAAACAAGTTGAAAATTTCTAATCCCGTAAAAACTGTAAATACTCCCGACCCTCGATATCCGTGTTATCGACAGCACCTGGCATTTCCCAATATTTTAAACCCCCCCCCCCCGCCCCTCCTTTGAAAGTCCAAAAATGCAAAGTGAAATTTTTTTGTTAGACATAAAATTTGAAATTTCTAATAAAACATCGATGAAAAACTAAAATGATTCATGAGTATCAATAGTGCAAAAATCTCGACTCCAAAACCTCGAAATCTCATTCCAGGAGAACAATTCTACAGCAGTTTTTCAAAAAACAAATTTCCCTTGTTGATAATAATTGAGTCCAAAAAAGTTAGACTAAGCTTACCAGATTGTCTGGATTTTGGCCAGATTTTTTTCTTATATTTGTCAAATCAAAGGAAAATTTCGATTGAGCCATAAGAATTATGTGTCTCGCGTCCAAATAATCTATTTTAAACAAATTTCCTCAAAATAAACATAAAAGATTTTTTGGAACATGGTTCTGAATCGGCTGATGTGTTTCGATTGAATAAAAACATTTTTTCATGAGTTTTTTTTTATTTTAATAGAATAATTCCGAAATTTGCCAGCATATTGGCCGGATTTTTGGGAAAATTTTGAAACAATATGCCCTAATTTCGCAAGGTTTAATAAAATTGTCTGGATTTGCCCAGCCTATATCTAGTCAGTATTCAGTTTATTATTCTTGATTTTCAGGTTAGATCATCTTTGTTGTAGAATCCTGCTAAGAATCCTGAAAGGTTGGAACATAAGAAAGTCCAGAATTAAAAAATGTGAAACAATTTCAACCTTCAAAATTTTATTAAAATATTCAAGTTCAATTACGAATAAATAATTGAAAGAAAACTCATATTAAAAATCTTATATTCAGAATCAAACAAAAGATTTCTGGTTAAGGGTTTTGATACAAATTTCGTTTTTGGGTTTCAAATTCGTAGGATTTCTTATCTGGAATTTGGATTAAGGTTTTGATTTTGGGTTCAAAATGCAGAATTCAGACTTGGAACAGATTTAGTTCAAATTTAAGTTTTATAATATTAAAATGTCGATGTTTAAATTCCATCAAGGATTCAAATTGACGGAGATCGTAATTTCATAACTTTGATTCTTGAATTATAATAATTTTTTTTAATTCAATCAAAGTCAGTTTAGAAACACAAACCTGGTGAAAATCACATATAAAATATAAGATCTGGATTTATTTCAAAGAATTTGGTTTTTGAAAAATCTAGATGTAAATTACAGGAATAAAATTATGAAATATAAAATATTAAATGATAATTTTAGAACTTGTTTTTCATCTTTCTGGAAATTTTATTCAACATTATTTACATATATTGTAGATTCTTCAAAATCCCGACTTTCCTCAACGGTGCATTTGGAACACCAGTCATTAAAAAATTTATCCGAATCAACTGTGTTCAATGTTTTCTCTTGAGCTCAAACTCACGGACATCAGTTCAGAAGGTAACTGATTTACCAACTGAGCTACAGTTGCGTTAAAAAAAGAATTAAATCGCGTGAAGCACTCTCTTCCAACTTTGACAAGCTGCCATTTCTCTCTCGATTGATATTTTTTCGTGAAATTTTTACACAATCTTGTAAAACTATCCAACTAACGCTATACAAATTTTAAAGTGTTAACAATGACTGAAAAAACGGCTTTTCAATTATTTTTTGAACGGATATTTGTATGAAAAACATATCAATCGAAATGGCAGCTAGTCAAAGTTGGAAAAGAGAGCGCAGCTTCATGCGATTTCAGTCTTTTCTGAACGCAACTGTATTCACAAGTCCCTTTATTTTTTTAAAGCTTCATGAAAAAAATTGGCTTCTCCTAAGACTTATTTTCAAAAATAAATAACTTTTAATGCAAAATAACTTTAACTTGAATAATATGTACCAATATATACATACATTTTTCACTTGTGCATGCATTGTTCAAGCGAAAATGTTATAGGAAAAAAAATGTCATCAAACCCCCCCCATGACCCAGTTCTTCCTATGGCCCTGTTATGAGGTATCTATATTAAAGATGAATTTGAAGGTTAGAAAAATATTCCCAACATACGATCCAATCCAAACTGCGGCACGATTGAGAATAGATATCTATAGAAACACCGATTCTCATTTAGGTTTAAAAAGTGCTTTTTATTCGATCGCTTCCCGAATACCACTGATCAAGTTTGATAAAGTTTTTGATTTTCGCATCTTTGTGCGAATTTTATCGGTGCTTTTGCCTTAAATTTTATTCGCGGCCCTTATTGTGTTAAGTTGATTGCTCAAGCTGAACTTGAGTTTTGTATATAAGTTCAAAATCTAAATTTTTAACCTGAATTCAAAATTTTTGTTTTGGATTTGGATTGGATTGGATAAGAATAAAGTTAAAGATCGTCGAATCTGATAATGAAACAAACACTCGGAGTGCTTTCTAAATTTTTTCACATGCAGAAAATAATTATCAGAATATTGAAAACGCATATGAGTTTCCAAACCATGAATCAAATTTGAAATGAAAAGCAAAAACAAATTTGAATGACGATTTCAAAACGGCTTTCCACATTTATTTTTCAATAATCAAGGCCGTGCGAACGGGGTGCCCAAAATTCAAATATGCAATTAGATTTTTTTTCTAACAGCTTTGTTTTTTAAATCACTTTTATCACAATAGGTGAAAATCATTTAAAAATTTCTTTTTCGACCTTTTCGACCAATCTGTGAAACATATAAAAAAAGGCTTTAAATCAATTATCCACTTTCCCCTAGATCGCACCTTATTTTGGTTTCTGCGAAAAAAGCTATAGCAGTCTTCTACTTGTACTTTTTATTTTAAATTTAAATTTCCTTAACCTGACTATAAAGTTAATTGTAACTAACAGGCTACGTTGAAGTTGATAATCAATAAATTACAAAATACAAATTTCTTTTTTAGAGTCGGACATGCTTGTAATGATATATTCCAGGTTTATAAAAACTGTAGAATTTATCTTTTTTAGATCATGCATTTTCATCGTCATCAACATTATTATTTCTGAATAAATTAAATATAATAAGCAAATAAGGAATCAATTTTTTTTTTCAATTTCATGAAGATTTGTTAGAGCATCAGATATCAATGATTGATTTCACTTAAAACTGATTCATGTTAAAACTTATAAACCCCATATCATCGATACTAGAAACGTATTTTTTAACGTCTTATTATGTTTTTATATGTTTTTATAAATTACCAAATTTAATAGTCTTTTTTATTTCGAATTTTCACATGAATTTTCCAATTTTTATAATCAAACATTTTCAATTTCTTTTAATATAATTTAAATAAGTTTCTCAATGTTTTTCAAGTCTGAATTTTTGTTTTCTGAAAGCATAATAAGCGTAATGATCTAATTTTTTAAAAACAAAAACTAAGTTTTCTCAAAATATATAAAGTGATGTTGTAAACTTCAGAAATGCACTAAACTATTTCAGTCTTTTAGGTTGATAACTGGACGAAATAAAAAATGATGTTATCTCTGATTTTAATCACTGGTACTCTTTAAATAAAATTGAAATTCTTCTTTGTATCAAATTAAATGTAACCATCAAGTAGGTATGTGTTTCAGAAAAATTCTCTCATGTTTAAAATGGATTTTTTTCCTAATCAAGATTTTACAATTCAAATGGTGATTAATTATTTCTTCGAATTTAAAATATAATATCGAAATTTTTCAATCAAGCCATCAATTGAAAATGAAGGAAAAGAATTTTAATTAAGATGATTAATAAACAAAAGTAATTATAGTTTTGCTGAACAATTTCAAATCATGATTAAATTCTTATCTTTTCTGAAATTTATTTTAGAATTCAGATTTAGTTTCTTTTTAAAACCTAGGTTAGATTGATGAATTTTATTTCTATTATTCTTATGCTCGAAGCTTTAAACTCTGTTTTTATTCAAAATTTTAAATCGCATTCCTTTTTTGTGTTTTTTGAAATATTGATGTTAGATTTGTCTACGAAAATATTTAAAATTTGCTGTGGAATCACTGTCAACCTGTCACTGTAAACCTTCGATTCAATAATGAAGTATGTAGCAAAAACATTTGTTAAATCAAAAACTTAAAAACTATCTTGAGAAAACAAGGAAAAACACTAAGCTGATTCTATAGAGTTTCCATGTATCGATGTCACCAACCACCCAATAGACCCTTTATCGGTCCGGAGGCCCAGCACCAGCCCAGCTCCGTCACTTGAAAAACATAGTTTTTCCAGAGAAATTTTACTTTATGTATATACCAAGCATCGTTCTTTTGACCTTTGCGCAAAATTGATAGCCTCGGTCAATCACGGAGTAGCAACCATTGGCGATGTGGAATTCTTTCTACTGAGCCACGCCTGCGATCATGGTGCTCGAAATACATTTATTAAAAAAAACAATTAACAAAGTTCATATCATCAAAAAACAATCAGAATCAGGAAAACCATTTCAATAAATTCCATTTTGTAAAATAATTAACAGAGCATTTCGGGTACAATGATTCTGGTGGATGTGAGTAGTCAATCAAGCTAAGCTAAGCTAAGCTAAGAAATTTTACTTTATGTATATATTTCCCTTACCTTGAGATTAGTAAAACGCACTTCACTTTAACGAGTAATTACAATCTTTTCGGTTAAATTAAGAGAAAAAAAATTCTTCTGAAGAAAATTTTTGACCTATTGACCCGTCAAATTGAAAGTTATAGAACAAGTTAAAGATGTGATTAAACATTTTTTATTATTTTTCCCCGCTTGAAAATTTCCAAAAAAATACGAGTGGGGAAAAATTAAAGCTTGAAGTATTTTATAGAAATTTCGAAAAATAGAACAAATATCCAAAAGATTACAAAAGCAAAAGACAAATTGTTGAAGATGAGAGCTTTACCCTCTTTTGTATGATTGATTTTATTGAATTTTCTGATAAAAAATTACTTGATTTATGGGTTTTGTGCAATGATACAGTATGCCATTTTATGGCATACAAGTTCTCATCCAATTTCCTCCAATTTATATTTTTTTTGCATTAATTTTTATAATCCCCCCCTTTGCGATGATCTAACTTCGAGTGACAAAAGAAGGATTTGAAATTTGTTCCGGTTTTAAATTTTTTTTCCGCTTGTTTATTAACCGATTTTTACTAAATATTAATTTTTTTAAAGACCATGGCTGCAAAATAAGAAGTGTATTCGAAAAAAATGCAACACTCTGTTTCGTGAATTTCTTTTGAATGCATGGATGGTAATTGATGAAATTTTCAGTGAAGCTACCTAGTAATGTAATGTGTACGTGCACTAAATGTGGTGGAAATCTGTCAGGTGGTTTTAGAGATAGCGTCAAATACTAAAGTAAATTGACATTTTTTTGGGCAGGAGCGAGGAAAATCTAGAAGTCCTAGTGAGAGACCCAAAAACACAGGAAATCAACTATTCGACCAAAGTTCACATGGTAAATTGTTTAAGAAGTCTTTCTACAAACAGTTCATTTCTACAAACAAGGTAGAAAAGCTGCCCACCGATAAAATAATCAAAATACGGTTGTCAAATCATGAGCAAAATATGTGGACTGCTTGTGGAGAGATATTATGAAAAAAAATCGTCATTTTCAGCAAAACAAAAACTCAAGCGGTCATCTGGCAGGTTTCCAACCAGAAACTGCAAATTACTCAGTCTTTCATGACGATTGACAGGATGACTGGCAAAAAATACAAAGAAGACTGCCTCCAAATGCATCCGTTTGCTCTGCAAAGCTCTTCAATTATTACATTACCAGGTAACTTCACTTTGGCTGGTAAACGGTGGATAATGTGCAACACGAGACCCCATAGTGGTCATATCACCTCTTATTCACAACTCCTATCTCTACCTCCCCGCGGTGCCGGCTGGGGTGCGAGTAACCTAAGCGGAGATCGGGTACCCAACCCCGGTGGATGCTTTGGTCGCATGCAGACTGAGAAGGTGGCCGCACGCGTCTGTTCCCCAGGTCAGGGGCGGCGTGCAACAACAACCGAGCGTCTGTTCTCCAGGTCAGGGGCGGCTCAAACAGCGTCTGTCTTGCAGCAAGCGGCTGAATTTATGAAATGCGGCTCCCGCCAGCTAAGTCCAAGATGGCAGCCCCATCGCGGGATAGGGACTTTAGGCTAACAACCTACTGCTCCTGATATCTTGTATTGTAACAGAAACTGAGAGAAGAAATAACCGATTTGGAACTTTGGCAACGACTTTTAGCATGAAAACACGGACTAGAATTGGAACTTGGAATGTTTTGACCCTTGCCCAGCCAGGAAAGCTGGCTCAACTTGCTAGAGAAGCTAGCCGCCTCAAGCTAGAGATATTGGGACTGAGCGAAGTCCGTTGGCCTAACACTGGAGAACACAAGACACAGTCCGGGCAAGTACTGCTTTACTCTGGCATACGAGGAGAACATGCTACTCGGGAACGAGGAGTTGGTTTCCTGTTAAGCCCGCAGGCCCATGCGGCCCTCATAAGATGGGAACCGATAAACGAAAGAATAATCGTAGCCAGATTCAGAACACGGGTTAGAGACCTTACAATGGTCCAGTGTTATGCGCCAACTGACGTTGCCGATTTGCAGGAGAAAGAGCAGTTTTACAGTCAATTGAACAGCGTGGTTGAGAGAATTCCGAAGGGTGACATTCAAATCCACTTAGGCGACTTCAACGCAAAGATTGGCTCCGATAATCAGGACCTTGAGCGCATCATGGGGCGCCATGGCCTAGGACAGATGAGCGAAAACGGAGAGCTGTTTGTAGAATTTTGTGGCAACAACAACATGGTGATCGGTGGATCGCTCTTCCCCCATCGACCAGCACATAAGGTCACTTGGGTATCCCGAGATGGCCGAACAGAAAATCAAATTGACCACATCTGCATCAGTCGAAAATGGAGAAGGAGCCTTCTTGATGTCCGCAACAAACGAAGCGCAGACATTGCATCTGACCATCACCTCGTCCTTGGCGAAATACGACTGAGAGTTGCGCGTGTCCAACGGCGCGAGGAGAAAGTCGGGTGTCGATACGACGTCCGCCGGTTGGAGAATCCAGAGGTGAAAAGGGCATACGTTGAACAGCTAGAATCCCGAGCCTCGGAGCTGCCGACAGACGGAACAGTCGAAGAACAGTGGTGTGGGATCAAGAATGCCTTTATCACGACGAGCCATGGTACTCTCGGTAAAGTTTGTGGAAGACGAAGTGAATGGATGTCGGATGAAACCTGGAGGATGATCGATGATCGGAGAAAGGCGAAAGTCGGAATTGAGCAGGCATGTACCGGGTCAGCCAAAGCAGCCGCCCGCTTACGATATGCGGAGCTGGAAAGGGCAGTTAAACGAGCTTGTAGACGAGACAAGAGAGCCTGGACAAACTCCCTAGCCGAAGAGGGAGAAAGAGCAGCCGCCATTGGAGATATCCGATTATTATATGATATTTCTCGCCGACTTAGTGGTGCAAGGACTAATGCAAGAATGCCACTGAAAAACCGAGCAGGTCAGCTGCTGACAGATCGAACAGATCAGCTCAAGCGTTGGACTGAGCATTTTGATCAACTTTTTCGAGTTACAAATAGCAATGGCCAACAGAACCCGCAGCTCGAGGCGCCCACAGTAAGTCGCATTAATGGCGTCAACTCGGAAGCGCCCTCGCTGGCTGAAATAGAAGCGGCAATCAAGGACATGAAATCCAACAAAGCGCCTGGAATCGATTGCATTCCTGCTGAAATGCTCAAAGCCGACCCTGCCCTGTCAGCACAAATGTTGCACCGTCTATTCGCTGACATTTGGGATACTGCAACATTCCCGGCCGACTGGATGCAGGGTATCCTCGTAAAGGTCCCAAAGAAAGGAGACCTAACAGAGTGCGGTAACTGGCGTGGCATAACTTTGATCTGTACAACCCTCAAAGTACTCTGCAAAGTGATCCTGAACAGGATCCAGGAGAAAATCGACGCTACACTCCGACGGCAACAAGCTGGATTCCGATCCGGACGATCATGTGTGGACCACATCACAACGCTACGAATAATACTGGAACAAATCAACGAATTCCAGGACTCTCTTCTGCTGGTGTTCGTTGATTTCGAAAAAGCATTTGACCGACTGAACCACGAAAACATCTGGGCTGCTCTTAGACGACGAGGGGTCCCAGAGAAACTAGTCCATCTCATCGAAGCACAGTACGAGGCATTTTCGTGCAAGGTCTTGCACGACGGTGTCTTGTCCGAACCAATCCCGGTAACTGCTGGAGTGAGACAAGGATGTATTTTGTCACCGCTGCTTTTTCTCATCGTAATGGTTGAGATCTTGACTGGATCGATTGACTGTAGACCAAACTGAGGATTGCCGTGGAATCCTTCAACCATGGAGCAACTGAACGACCTTGACCTGGCAGACGATATTGTTTTGCTCGCCCAAAAACAACAAGACATGCAGAGCAAACTCGATGACCTCACCGAAAGCTCCAAGGCAGCAGGTCTCAAAATTAATGTCGGAAAGACCAAGTCGATGGAAATCAATACAGAAAATCGTTCCAATTTCGTGGTAGCTGGACAACAGGTTGAGACAGTGGAGTGCTTCCAGTATCTTGGTAGCCAGATTACGCCTGATGGTGGTACCAAGAAGGACATCGAAACCCGGATCAGAAAAGCCCGATTTGCGTTTGCGAGTCTCCGAAACATCTGGCGGTCACGCCAGATCTCTCTACGAACTAAGATCCGAATCTTCAACTCAAACGTCAAATCCGTATTGCTGTACGGGTGTGAAACTTGGTGCACATATGCGGTGACGACGCGAAAACTGCAAGTTTTTGTGAATCGCTGCCTGCGGAACATCATCCGCGCTTGGTGGCCTGGCAACTGGATCTCAAACGTTGAACTTCATCGCCGGTGTCATCAAAAGGCGCTAGAAATCGAGATTCGAGAACGTAAGTGGAGATGGATTGGGCACACGCTGCGAAGAGATGAAAACGAGATTTGCAGAGAGGCGCTTGACTGGAATCCAGATGGGCATCGAAGAAGAGGCAGGCCCAAAAGCTCGTGGCGGCGAAGTCTAGCCGCTGAAATCCGCACAGTTGACGAGAACCTTGGCTGGCAGCAAGTGAAGACGCTGGCTCCGGATCGCCAGCAGTGGAGATCTTTTATCTCAGCCCTATGCGCCGGTCAATCGGCGCTGGACCCTTAGGTAGGTAGGTAGGTAACTTCACTGAAAATTTCATTATTTTTTATTCATGAATTCGAAAGTTATGTTAATGTTAAAGTTAAGTTAATGTTAAAAAGTGGTGTTTAAACTGTAATTTCTTATCAATCAACGGCCAAAGCTGTTCCAGTCAAAGTAAAAAAAAAACGAATTGGAAAATTGTTTCAAATAATCATAGAAATATTTCTCGTATTGAATTACTCTCTCATGCAAAATTTGGTTCTCGATTTATGCAAAAACTTAACAGGGAGTCCCATCCTCCTTCCCTATCATCCCATTGGGTGGAGGAGTAAAAATCTAATATTTATTGAAATATTGCTCGTACTCAAATACCCTTAGACGCTAAATTTGGTTGAATTTCCAAGATAAGTTTTCGAGTTTTTAAAAAAATTTGTAAGGAAAGCCCCAGGAAATTACTCTTTATATTTCCCTGTTAAAGAAAGAAGGGACTTAAGTTTATCATAGAAGCATTTCTCGAACCCGATCACACTCTCCGTCCATATTGTGTTCCATTTTCTGGAAAAGTTCTCGAGTTATGCTATAAAAATTGTGTGAAGTTTACCTCTCTTTTCCTTTCTCACAATTGGAAGAAGGGAGGTGTCGCAAATAACCATGTAAACATTTCTCGTATCCAAATACCCTTGCATGCAAAATTTGGTTCCATTAGTTTGATTTGTTCTAGAGTTATGTAAAAAAAATTCCCCCTTTTCTATTTGCTCAATCGGAAAAAAGAAGGGTTCCGTACCATTATAGAAAAATTCCTCATACCGAAATACACTTCCATGACAAATTTGGTTCTATGTGCATGATCGAGCATGCACGAGTTATGAAGACTTGTAACTTTTGTACCTCCCCTCTCCAATGGGCGAGAGAGTGGTCTCAAACTATAATGGAATACTTTCTTGACAGACAGACAGACAGATTTGAGGTAGTTTCCTAATATTTAAACTGAGTATGGTAACCTGCTGGTTCAAAAACATTGAACACCTCATGGCTTAACTCATTGGCTGTCAAAAATACCGTAAATAGGGTGAATAAAGATAACGCTTTATTTTACACACACAAGCGAATCTTCAAGTTTTTTTATTACAGCTTTGAGGAAATCAAATCAAATTCCATCCATATCTTGAATCTATAGTTGAACCGATAGTTTTTCTTTGGATTTTTGTATCTACCTTCATTTGGTGGTAACTCTGAAGACACTTCTGTAATTCCTGAGCATAAAAAACCAACCCACCTTAATCGCACATAAACACTGTAAAACTTATAAATCGTACAATAATTCATCTTTAAAAGCCTCGTTTTTCTTCGCATTTCACTGTTTTTGTTGCTCGAAAACGGAAGACAAGAAGCTCGAAGACAATAACCCGAAAAAAAAGAACATCGCTTTCCAGAAAAATGATCAAAATTTAGGGATTCAGCCACCGCGCTTTGCGACCTCAGGTGGGTAGCCGCGGTTTGAAGTTTTGAATGCGCTCTTATAGTGTTTTATTCCTTTATTAAATTATGTTTTTGCCCCCTTTGATTTCTCAAAGGGGACCGCAAAACGAGGCCGGGACCCCAGCCGCAGCCCAAAGTGGTCAGGCTGATCGCCGCAGTTTAATTTAATTTGGTTTTTATGTTCCACGCAAAAGATGACAGCCCGAGACAGAAAGAGAGAGAGAGTGCTCCCTTCTTTCTTCGATTTACATCCTCCCCAATGCCAAGGTGTGGAGGATTGAGTAAGGTGCTTGGGGAGACCCCAAGAGAGAAACCGACAAATGCCACCGGCGACAGAAGTTTACATTTGTGAGTTTTATGTGTTCGAATTAAAAAAGCTTGATTGCCTCCTCGACTGCACTTGGCTGGCATGCCGCATCGGCCGCTTGGCTTAGCAATTCCCTCTGAGATTATTGGCTTCTTGAGTGTATGTCCTGTCCTATTGCCTTTCGGAGTGATCGCTGCGCCAAGATGTGCGTGGATGCATCATCACGAAGTGCGTAGGTTGACATGCATCAGGTAGTTACGCGACAGGTTGATGATGTTCTACAGCCGTGGAGAATGTGTGGTGGGCTCGTTCGTTTTTTTTTTCCTGTAACTTTTTTTTCCGCCCTCCTCCATGTGATGGACGATCATGCCGCGCCGCGTTGAGATCACACGGTTTGCGGTCATTTCACAGTCGATGGCATGCATGTAATGGGTCCAGAGTCGAACGCGTCTTTTAATGGATCCAAATTAGGCAGATAATGGATTTGGCCGGGAGCGGCCAACATTTGCCTGCGCTCTGTCTGGTGGAGGAGCAGAGTCAGTGAAGACATTTAGGCAGCAAGCAGCCAGCCGGGAGGGAAATTTTCTTCCAGTTGAGCTGCGTAACCAGTGAAGGTGGTAGTATTTGGGTTCTGATCTGGAGATGACCTGGGAGGTTTATGACTCAGTTTTTTTTATGCTGGCATGTTCAGGTCATTTGTAATCGTTAGACACACTACGGTTGTTTACTGGCCTGTATGTGTATTAAAAACATAAATAAATGAATATGTTTTAAAGAACAAATTTTTCATCATAACTGACCAGACCAACTCTTTTACAGAATATGTCCTTACTTTTTTTACGTTCGAATCAAGGTTGTAATTTTTTTCAGAATATCTTGTTACTTTTAGTAACGACTGAGTCATAAGTAGTGGGAATAATTTTATTTTATTTTAAATGGGACTGCGCTATAGATCGATAAGCCGCAGTATGATCTATCGCGGGTTGCCACACGGCAATTGTTGTCTGGACTAGGATTATGGTCATAAATAGGACAATTTATGGAAACATGAGAGAACTCACAATCATCGCCATTCCAACTAAGGGATAACCCCAAGGTGGTGCTATCACCGTTGATGTGGTCCTTGATAGTGGAAGACCTTTAAAATAAACTAATATATATGGGATTCTATGAAATTCGGAATCTATGGGATTCAGAATATTTGACGTTACAGAACTGTGGTTAAAACTCTAACCCCAAATAACAATATTAGCATTTTTATGAACAGCACAACTTCGTTAGTGCTAAAGCATTTATCTTCGTAAAAATTTTCATTCATACATCACCAAAACTCTAATAAAGCTGATTGGCTAATTAAATATTTGGCTTAGTTCTAGAAACGTCATATTGACTAATTTTTAAATCTTCGATAAAGTCATCTGACTGTGAAATTCTGATCATCAAAGCTTTAATAAAGCTTTTTTGCAACTTGATGTACATCGTAAGCTCAACCATCAATAGCCTAGAAAAAAGTTGTCATGTGTACTCGATTTATATTGATTTTACAAAAAAATTCAATCGAGTCTCGCACGATATAATTATCAGAAAGTTGAACCGACTAGGTTTTCCAACTTGGTCGCTCGAGTGGATCATATCGTATCTCACAAATGCTGAGCTATCACGAAAATAAATAGATCACGATCTGATATATTTGAAATCCCGTTAGAAGCACCCCAAGGAAGCCACCTCGGACCGCTACTTTTCTTTACATTTGTAAATGAGCTATGTGAAACACTTCACTCTGACAAGCTCTTCTATGCTGAGGATCTGAGGCTTTTGAGGTGGATTCAAAGTAGTTTAGATTGTATGGCACTGCAAGCTGATACAGCTAGGCTTGAAAGTTGGTGCCACTAGAACGGCAGGCTAATGCAAAAATGCAAAGTATTGAATTTTAACCCGCTCACGAAACATCGTCAGTTTTGATTTCCGCCTATCTGAAAGTTATCTGGAAAACATGAAGTCCATATTAGAGTAAAGATTGATTACTTCCGCAAAAGGTTTTTCTGCATTAAAATTTCTGTGTCGAAATTCCGAGGTTTTGACGACTTCTATACTTTGAAAGCTGTTTACTGCGCATCTGCACATTTGCGCATCGTTTACTGGTCACCAACCTGATTTCAGCACAATCAGGGACGATTGCAGCTGGACCGTGCGCAATCGAATCCAAGCGTGCGATCAAGTACCTGGGGCTGATGATTGACGACCCGCTGAGCTTTACGGCCCACGTTGACAACGCCTGTAAAAGAGCGGCAATGGCGACAGCAGCCCTCTCACGGGCAATGTCGAATAACTCGGCGATCCGCTGCAGCATAAGGAAGGTTCTGGCGAGTGTGACCCACGGACCTGTGGTACGGAGCGGCAGCCTGGAAGGCAGCCTTGAGCAGGCAGTGTAACCTGCAAAAGCTCTGTATTGCGCAGCGGATGATGAACCTGCAAGTAATCAGCGCATACCGAACGGTGTCCTTGGTAGCGGCTGATGTTGTGGCGGGGGTTATGCCCATCTCGGTTTTGCTAGAGGACGATATCTTCTGATACGAGCACAGGAACATGCCCGATGTGCGAAAACATGCCAGAGAGGCCTCGATGTTTAACTGGCAGCACCAGTGGGACAGCTCGGAACGTGGCCGGTGGACCCATCGCTTGATCCCTAACATCGGATCCTGGATGGACCGGAGACATAGAGAGGTGGATTTCCGCATGACAGAGTTCTTGACTGGTCACGGATGCTTCGTGCAGTACCATCATCGGTTTGGACAGGTGGCCTCGCCATCCTGTCTAACCTGCGGTGACACAGTAGAGACACCAGAGCACGTAGTGTTCAACTGTTCGAGATTCGAAGGGGTACGTGCTAACATGCTTGCCGCCTGCGGACCAGACACGACAGCCGACAACATTGTTCGGGGGATGTGTGAGGACGCCAATGCTTGGCGCATGCTCAGCGATGGGTTCACCCGGATCATAACTGCCCTTAGAGGAGTTGGAACCAGCACCAGTCCGCGACCAGTGTAGGGTGACTTCTTTTCGGGGAGCACCTGAGTAGTGTGCGTCCGATCCTGGCAGTAAAGCATACAAAGATAAGACTATTCCTTCTGCGTATGCCGAACAGTTAGGAACGTTGCGTGTCTGTGTGTAGGATACCTACAACGTTACCGTCACGGAGTATCCGAGTCGAACGCGCCCTCTGCGACGGAGGATGTGGGGATACGACATGATCTTCTTCGTAATCTTGGCGTAAGGGTACTTAGTATCATGAGTCGTCCAATTGCACCCATGGACCCAGAGTAGCATCCGAGTCCCTCAGCGGTCTGTGATGGTCCCTTCCATCAGTACGAAGCATTAGGGAATACGCTGCTCAGAAATGGGCTCTTTTTCAGAGCACACAGTTTTACCGTCTTGAACGAGTTCAATGTAGATAGTTTTATAAGGTATGCTTTACGACGCCTTGCGTGGACTGAACCGCTTCGTCTTTCGTCTTGCGAACAAAGATGCGCCTTGGTAAATCTGGCCACGCTTGAAAAACGTAGTACCGAACTTCAACAAACTTTTATTTTTGACACCCTGACTTATCGTGTAGACTCCTCTTACATACTCCAGCGTGTCCATTTGTACGTATCCACGAGGACACTTCGACAACGCCTGTTTCTCTGGATACCTCACCATGCTGTGAACGTTTCAGTGTAGTGTACTATCTATTTGATTTCAATGTGTGTATAGTTACCTTAATTTAAACTGGACATAAGTAGAATAACTTAGTTTTTCAAAAAATGTTTGTATGCTAATTCCTTATCCAAAGACCAAGTAATAAATAAAATAAAACATTTTTGCTATTCCGTGAGTTTTTTGAGTTTTTATTTTTATTTTTCCAGCAACCATGACGGTTGATGAATGTTGATTGCATTATTGAGATGTGATCTGATATATTTAAGGTTGCCAGATTGCTCGGTTTTATACGGGTTTGCCCGGATATTTCCTGGATTTATGTACGTTACTTTTGAAATCGAAAACCCGAATTTTGTCAGGTTTTTATATAGCATTGCTCGGTTTGTCAGGCCTGGAAGTTCTGGAACCTTAGGTTTAATTAATAACAAACAGTTATTTATTCAACCATATTATGTGCCTCAAGTGTCAAGAGTTAAGATTTTAGGTAAAATGTTTATGAAAATTTATCTTAAAATAAATGCGCCTCGTTAAAACTTTAGAATAAGGAAATTTCTATGAAATATTTATTTTAATGGGAAAAAAATAAATTAAAAAATATTCTCAAAAAACATTTTTCAATAAATATACTTGTTGAAACGTGACAAAATTACAGTGTTCGGCGTCGCTTAAAGAAAAAATTAGCGCTGCTTGTTAAATCGCTATTTCAGCTAAGGTTAGCGATCGCTAAATAAAACCACTTAATGTGCTGAAAAAGTTATCGCTTCAACTTGAAGCCTCAATCGATAGCCGCTAACTGTTGGCCAAAAAAACCTACTCCAAGACATTATAATTTTTTTTTAATTAAATTTTATTTGAATGGCAGTACACACACATGCCACAGAGGAAAAAACATATATAGTAAACTTAAACCTTAAATAAAAATACAAAAATATCAATTTGTAATTGCATGAATTGTGATCCACAAAAATATCAAATTGAATGGCACGAATTTTAGTCCAGATTTTTTGTATTTGTGACCAGTCTTATGATTAATCATTAATCACTTTTCATCTTTCTCAAATTTGTGTAATAGAAATGTATAATTCTTAAGAAGAAGAAGAATTTATTTATTTAATGAGGGGTTTAACCACGCAGGGTCATTCTCCCTCTGAATCAGAGACAATTACAATTCTTCAAATAGTTTACACTTTTTCAGAAACATAATCACTTTCCTTTCTTTTTTCCTTACGTTTGCAAAAATGGATGAGATATCTCCTACGATTCCGTTTTGTCGACGTAACATTTCATATTTAGTATAATTCTTAAGATAGTAGCATTGCCAAAGGCAAATCTTTTCTTTTTAAACATGAATTCTTTTTGCTTGAATCTATGATTAAATTAACTTTATTGCCACAAGCAAGGATGCAAAAAATCATTCACCAGCATGAACGCTAATGATTTTCAATTGCCGCTTCTTTAACGAACGTAGCATCGGCGATGCGAATGTGATCAGTCGAACGCTTATTGGTCGGATTGGAAATCCCGAACGAATGAACTTTGACAAGCTTCGGGTGAACGAACCGAATACGACACATACACCACAGCAAATTGGATCGTTTTTTATTTTCACCACGACGTTCGTTGGGTGAATTGATTCGCTAATGATTGACTAATACAATCACCAAACGATTGCAATCGCGATTGCATTGGCGAATGTTTCCGGTAAAGGATTAAGCCGGGTGTTTATTTTTCGGATAAATTTGTGCGTTACGGCTCCCGAACTCGTCAACGTTATGTTTTGTTATGATGTTATTCTAACTTGTTCTGAATAAGTACATACAGCACATACACTGCTAAAAATCCACACTTCAGCGCTATGTGTGGACTGTCGGATTCTTTGATCCGCTTTCGGACAGTAATTTTAAAAACTTCACTTAAATGCAACCGTTACCGCCAAAATGCGTTAATCGACTGAATCTCTCACGAACATTCGTTTTTCATCTTTCTTTTTTTTTATCTTTTTTTACTTTTTCTAAAAAGGCCTGTTACACACTCAACAAATAATAATCAATTTGATGACATTATTCATCAAAATGTTAAACCATTATTTTTTTTATTCAGTTCCGATAAAGTTCATCTGTATCCTACAATCTCCTTCGCCCCTACTCTTCGACTTTGACGATATTAAGACTGCTTATAAGAATTTTGAAAATTTTTTATATGAGTTTATGCTTGAAAAAATAAACATAGTGTTCAGTAAGTTTAAAAATTGTTTTTAAGAATTTTCTAGAACGATATCAGAAATATTGAATCTTCACTATATGAATTTACCATTGCCGTACATACACCATAAATATTTTTATGTCATATTGTTTTTTTTTCGATTATAGTCGTTTTACCATCTTTATGGCATTCGCGACTTTATGAACGTTGCAGTTGGCGGATCGTTATTGAAAAACTTATCCGGTACAACTGTGTTCGATGTTTACTCTCGGGCTTGAACTCAAGGACATCAGCTCAGGAGACAACAGACTTGCCAACTGAGCTATATCACAAGTCATATTGTGAATGTGATGAATCTCTAAAATTTTGTTTCCACTGTTTTTTAAATCCTAATAATAAACTTCTATATACTAGGCAAATATACATTCTGTGTTTACTTCTCGCCTTTATCTATTGTTCGTTTCTGATTCCTAATCATAAAGTTAAAATTTTTTTTTAGAGCTTCGTCTACCCATCGAAATTATACAAGTAATAAATTATTATTTTTACCCAATTTTTGTTTTGAGGAAGTGACTCCTATACAACTTTTTTTTTGTAAGTTCAAATTCCATTCATTTTTAAATCCCAAAAAAAAAATTTGTATTCTTGGTAACCTTTCCATTTCTCTTTTAACATTGCCTTCATCGTCCTCAAATCACTCGTTTAGCTTTTTATAATTTGTTCCTCGTTATATATTTCTCATATTATTTTCATTTGCTTTCATAATTCAAAACCTTCATGAAACGTTTTTGTAATTTTTGCAATATCATGCCATATGAATTTTACGACATCGTATCTATTTCTTTTTCCAATCTTCTTCTTGAAGCCTAAATTTAAAAAAATTCATCTCAATTAAGTTTCTATTTCTATTTTTTTCAACCTTTTTTTCATAGAACTTATCCTTCACGGGATTTGAAATTTATAAAAAAAATTTTAACGTTAAGAAAAAAATCAATTTTTTCAGAGTTTTGTATTTATTAAGTTATCAATTTAATTTTTTTTTAAATTCACTTTTTTCAGATCGAAATTTCTTTCAATTTTCTAAAACCTTCGCAATTTTTGTTACTTTTTGCCATATTATCTCCATCATTCATTCATTCCTAATTATTTCTGTTGCGATCTCCATCTTGTTGCCTGAATTTAACAAACTTAACTCAATCAATAATCATTATGAAATCTTCGTTATAATCTTCGTTTTTTTATGTAACTCTGTTACAAAATTTTTTTTTTTGTAACAACTGTTTTCGTAGCACCTTTTCTTTTTAAGATTTGAAATCAATAAAATTTCTCTTTAAAGCACACATTTTTTTTCAATTATTTTTTTGGTTTTTGTTTATCTTCCCCTTTTACTTTTGATATTGCCTTCAACATCTTCAATTTATTCGTTTTATTTTCTTGATCCTTGTAATATTTCTCAATTTGTTTCCATTTGCTTTTATGATTTAGAGCTATTTTTTATACTTAACAAGCATTTTTGTTTTTTTTTTTAAATTGAAGTTTCTTTCATTTTATTTTTACAATTTCTTATATTAATTGAATTTTTTTTTCAAATTTTTCTAAGCCTTCATGAATATTTTGTTATAAGTTTTTTTTGCCATATCATCTTCATCATTGAGTCATACCGCAATCATTAAACTCTAGAATGTGGATGCGGTATTTAACGATATCGTGTCTTCATTATTTGTTCTTCCAATCATTTTCTTGAAGCCTCAATTTTTTAAATTTCAACTCAATTAAGTTTCTATTATTTTGTCCAGAATTTTTCCATTGCATGATTTTTTTATTGAAAATAATTTTAAATTTCTTTTTTAAGTTTTTTTTTTAAGCTTTCAATTTCTCGTTTGCCCTTATCTTCATTGTCTTCAATTCATTCTTTTTTTGCTTGATAAATTCTTTCTTTCATTTGTTTTCGTTTCCTTTTATACTTCCTATATTCCTCTTTCTAATCTCCTTCTGGCAGCCTAAATTTTGAAACTTTAGACTAAATAAATACCGACTATCAAATCATTGTATTAATGGATTTTCAAACGCTTCCGTTTTTCTGTTATTTTGTCCCTTTTTATTTTTTTTTCTTTCGTAGCATTTTACCATTCCTGTTTCAAAATCAAATAACTTTCTCCATTGAAACCTATTTCTTGAATTCCTTTACTTTTTATTCAATTTTTGTATGTACAGTACCATTTTTTAACCAAAGATTGATTTTTTTCTGAATAGTTGTTAGAAACCTTAGAAGCTTTCCTTCCTTTTTTTTAATTCGCATTTATTTATTCATTTATCATTTTTTAGAACTTTGCCTTCTCATCGAAATTTTACAGTGAAAAATTTTTCAACTTCGCCTTCCCATCGAAGTCAAATATTGTTTAATATGAACTTCGCCTTCCCATCGAAGTCCGTTCAATCTTTTTTTTTCAATTTTATTTTTCATATTTCTTTTTTTTTTAAGTGAAATTATTTTTCTTTTAGAAACTTCGCCTTCCCATCGAAGTTTCATTACTATTTAATTGTCTTTTTATTTTTTTTCATCATTCATTAGGATCTTCGCCTTCCCATCGAAGTCCTGGTTTTGAAATAAACATTTCTTTCATTTAATATAATTTACTGTTTCTTTCTATTGAGGGATGCGCTTCTAAGATTTCTTTCCTATCCATCAAAATGTACGTGCACTTTCTATTTTTTTTTTTTATCCGTAAGTAAAACTACTTGGATTTCAATTTGTTCTTCACATTCACTTTGCCCGTCTATCCAAGTTTTCCTTTCAATCCGGGAAATGCTTACCTAATCCGGAAGCTGCGTCCTACCGAATGTGCCATTGTCGGATTCTTTGATCCGCTTTCGGACAGTAATTTTAAAAACTTCACTTAAATGCAACCGTTACCGCCAAAATGCGTTAATCGACTGAATCTCTCACGAACATTCGTTTTTCATCTTTCTTTTTTTTTATCTTTTTTTACTTTTTCTAAAAAGGCCTGTTACACACTCAACAAATAATAATCAATTTGATGACATTATTCATCAAAATGTTAAACCATTATTTTTTTTATTCAGTTCCGATAAAGTTCATCTGTATCCTACATGGACCTACATAGGTTTTTGCGATGTGACTCACCTATAAAAAACACATGTCAGCATTTATTATTATGCGGTACATATAAATTAGAATATTACACACATAGAGCTAATAAGTGTACTACACGAGTTTGTAAACGCCTTATATTAGGAAAGGATTTATTTTAATACATAAGAATAACTTCAGGCGTATTCGAACTTGGTTACGGGAAGTTCGGAAATTTATTTCGATTTGCAGCACGATTAATTTTATTATCCTAAATTTAATTCAACTAAAAAACTTTTAAACTTGTTTGTAAAATCCGGTATTTGGCCACATGGCTATTGATGATATTTGTTTTGTACTCAAAATATGTATCTAGCTGCTTCGAACTCCTGTCAGGCATCCCACTTATCCAACATCCTGAAACGGAAATGGCAAAGTTGAGGACACATCATAAAAAAACACAACGTTGGAGAGCGCTGGAGCCGTAACACACAAATTTAGCCGAAAAATAAACAACCGATGGCTTAATCCTTTACCGGAAAATTCCTTCGCGAAACATTCGCCAATACAATCGCAATTGCAATCGTTTGGTGATTGTGTTTGTCAATCATTTGCGAATCAGTTCGAACGTCTGTGGTGAAAATAAAAAGCGATCCAGTTTACTGCGGCGAATGTGTCGTGCTTCGGTTCGTTTACCCGAAGCTTGTCAAAGTTCATTCGTTCGGGATTGCAATCGTTAGCGTTCATTTTGGTGTGTGAACTTTTTCCATTCCCGATTGCTTTGATGCCAATGTAACTAACTGCCAAGTTAGAACTGAACAAATTCACCACCGATGTAAAATTGATCGAACTCCGATGCGATTTTTTCTATGCTTGGCCACAAGTAGACTGAGTCGATTTTAGGTCGTTTTCAAGTTTCCCAAACTTTGATGTCTAAAAAACTGTGTTTTGATTCAAACGCATCCATATTTTTTTGGGTTTGATTGAACTGCCTTCAATTCCATTCAACAGGCTAAAAATTGATTGTCTTATGAGATTCAAAATAACGGTTCATCAAAGTTGTTCAGGAGAAAAATTGTTTTAGATTTAAACAGAAATTATTAAAAGTATTCTTCTATCAGTAATAATCCGTGAGTTTGGAACATATATATAGAAGTTAGCGGATAAAATAGCGGAACTTTCAAAATTTCGCGGCATATTAAAACCGCTAGGCGGAAACCGCCAACTTCGATTTCAAGAAGAAGTCGGGCAGCGAAATTCGATTTCTACTCGTTTAGCCCTTTACCTACTACCCATATTGTGGAAGTTTCATACGATTTTAAGTGATTTACAGCATTTTGAAATGCTGTGAAAGCCGCCATATTGAATTTCAAGCTGGCGTCAGATAGTGAAATTTGACTTCTTCTAGTTTCGCCTTTTCACCCAATAGAGTAAGGTATGGTAAAAGTACGAGTTGGGTAAAAGATTATCACAAACTGAAAAAAGTGAAGTTCAGAACTCTGGTGTAGATTGATAATGATTCCGACTGTGTACATCAAGATATAATATTTTTTTTTCGTATTAGTTCAACTAATACTCCGACAATGATGCAACTACCGAATGTCGAAGAATGAATTTAGTAATATGTCTCTGCATTGCACTGTATACTGTGAACCGCAAAAAATCTTGAACCGCAAATGGGGCGGCAATACGAATGATATACAGGGTCCACCAAAGTATATCCGAACAGAAGAGTGTTAGATTTTTTTAAACGCACTGGAAACATCTGCGCTGATTTTTGTTTCTATAAACACATGGTCGCGTGGAAAATTGCTCAAACACGATGAGATCTGGATTTGATAAAAATCTTTGGAGTATGGAAAATAAATGAAGAACTCCGAATTCACGTTGTCTGTTCGCCAAGGATTTTTATCAGAAGCATACACAGAAAAGGGTTTTGAACTAGACTTCATTCAGAAATGTGAATTTTTTAATGTTCACAATTTTACCCCACATCACTCGATCTTTTGTCCCACAGGTGGAGTGAAAGTACGTTTCGATTGAAGATAGGCAATCTCGATTATCTTTATAATTTTTTAAAAGAGAGATAAAAGTCTAAGAAATAAAATGCTGTTCTTTTTTTTTTTTTGAAAAAAAAAACTGCAAAATTTTCTTGAAAATTGAACTGTACTAAGGTCGTACTTTAACCCCACTCTACCCTACTCATATTGTGAGGGTTTAAAGCAATTTTTAGCCATTAACAGCATTTTAAGTTCAGCGCAAGCCGCCATATTGGCGTCAGATAGTAAGATTCGACTTCTACTCATTAAGCCCTTTAACAGAATACTCATATTGTGGATGTTCCATGAGATTTCTAGTCATTTAACGCTTAGGAAAGAAAAGCGGAAGCCGCCATCTTGAATTAATGAAGATGTCAAGCAACATTTTTTTTCTTCTGCTAGTTGGGCCTCTTCAATAAACAAAAATCAAATGGGAGTTCCAATTCAAATATGAGCAATCTGGCCTTTGCGTGTTCTGTTTTGACATGTTGATCGAGAACTGTCACCAAATTTTATTAGGGTTTAAAAACCAAGCCCTGCGTGCCTATATAAAACAAACAAAAAAGCTTGGAACAAACTTCTTAGTTAATGTTTTGTTGGAGTTTAAAGAGAGCATGTAGAAATCTTTCTAAGCATCTTGAACATTACATTTAGTAAAAGCTTCATTGACGTTTTCAAAACAACCTAAGAATCAAGAATCTAAGCTATATATGCTATAATAAACTATTATAAAACTTTCTAATTATACTAGACTCCAGACTATCATGGAATTCACAGATAGACCATGTTAAAGTCAATGCTACAACAACTCTGTGGGTCTGCCTCATCCCAGGAACAAAACTTGGCTTATTTTTAAATCTAATTTACCATAATTTTACTGAAGATCTCGAGTTTTAATAAATTGCTTCAACAGCCAAGAATGTCATCTTTGGATCAATGCATTTAATTTTAGGCATAGAGCTAGCTCCAATTGAAACTGTGCAACCTCTTCTTTGAGTACATCCATTTTTAAGAAGAAGGTTTTAACATATATAAAGTATTTTTTCCTAGTTAGGGAAGATAACGAGCACCCGGGGTGAACTGAGCACCCCACTTTTTTAAGCAAATAAGTATTCTCAAATATGTTCTCACGAGGAAGCATTTTGTAGTTTTTATACTATTAATTTTTCAGCAAAAAAGGAATCTCCATGTCATCTTTACAGAAAAATTGAAAAAAAAAACCAACTAGGTTCTCAAGTGACAAAAAAAATTATAATTTTTAAGCACCGGAAAATAAGCTTTTAGGATCGTTAAATGTTCTTGATCTATAAAAAAAATTGCTTTTCAAATCCAAAACACATAATTTTTTTCTCTTCTTTTATAATGAAGGCGCTTTAAATGGTCTGATTTTCGTCTGTCGGATTTTTGTTCTTCGATTCTTACTTGCTATAGTGAGTTAAGAGATGTTGATTGTACTTCGCAAATGGATTGGATGTTCCATTAAAAATAAACCGTAACACATTAAGGACCACGACGAAAGTTTTGGACGGGAAACACCGAAATTCAGCATTGTTTATCTCAAAAACTACTGGACCAAATTTTTATATTTAAGTATACTTGAGTTACAAAAAATGCTGTCTTCAATTTTGTCTAATAGGGTTAAATGTAAGTATAACAAATGAGCTACGCCTCAAAGTGTAGCATGCTCGTGACGAGCGTAAAAAACGAGATATCTCGTCTTTGGTTCGAAATGTGTTAAATAATTTGAAATTTATAAAAACAAGTTTCAACCCTTCTGAAAAGTCTTTCAAATTTAAAACTCGAACACCGTGAGAAAGTTCAGTTTTCACCTGCATATTAAAGTGAGTGGGAGCCGAAGCATCCGCATTCGATAATGAACCGATTCATCTTTCGAAACCCCTCTCCATTGATCAGAGCCCCATAAGCGGATGGCGGAAAAGGGCTGTAGGTAATTGCAACACAATTTTTGGCAGCTACCGGATTTAGCATCGGGCCACCACCAGAGCAGACTTAAGCCCAGAAGTGGTGGCATCGTTTTCTCAAGCTTCTTCGTTTGATTTTCAATTTTTGGTTTTTTTTTCGCACACTCGATTATCATCGGGCGTCGGATTTAATTTCTGCTCATCGAAACCATATATTTATCTGTTGTTTTGGCCGGCTGTCAACGAATCGAAATAAAAACACCATTGCGTGGTTGTTGTTTGCTTAAAAGAGTGGACATTTTGGACAGTACGCAGTGGTCTGCCGACAATCAAGATCTCCTCCACGGACCCCAAACGAAAGGAGTTAGGGAAGGGTTTGAGCTTGTTGCTGATGGAAGCAGGGGATGATCAAGACCGGTAGCCACTTCAGAGGGTGCCTGTGTATGTGTCTGGTGGATTTTAGCCAATTTTATGAGGCTCTTATCTCGAGGATTTTATCGTTGCGAAACTTCGCTTGCGTAGGCCGGCCCCAAACCAATCAAGCAAAGTTAATTGAATTTAATAATCTATGGGCCGTAAAATTGAACCTCATATTATGCTGTTAATCAGAAAGAGGATAATTTATCTGTTCAATCAAATGTCGGAAGAGTTATGTAAAAATTTAATTGGTTCAAGCTCGATTACTGTTTTTTTAGAGTGCCGTATACCTATTACCATTAGTGAACGGAAAACTTGATTTTCCTATCCCAATATTTGTCAAAAAAAATAATTGGAAACCATTTCAAAACAAAATATCGACGAGAGTGCCACACAGCAATTGTTAACTGGACTAGTGCCATGCTAATAAATAGAACCATTTATGCAAGCTTGGGAGGACTTACAATCAGTGCCACTCCGACTAAGGGATGTCCTCAAGGTGGAGTTCTATCACCGTTGTTGTGGTCATTGATCGTGGATGACCTCCTAAACAAACTTGTATCTATGGGACTCGAAATTATCGGCTTTGCAGACGACGGAGTTATAATAGTTCAGGAAAATGTGAGAACGTGTTGTCAAATAGAATGCAATCTGCGCTAAACTACACACTATTCTGGTGCAGGGAAGAGGGACTGAACATTAACCCTTCCAAAACTACTGTGATAGCATTCACTACGAGACGAAAAACTGCCTAAAACTTCTTACATAAAGATGGGAAAGTGCTAAGCTTCGAATCACAAGTGAAATATCTAGGAATCATACTAGACTCAAAACTATCATGTAACCCACAATAAGATCATGTAATAGCCAAGGCTACAGCATCTCTGTTTGTCTGCCTCAAAGGAGTAGGGAAAAAATGAGGACTAAGGCTGAAAATTATCCATTGGATATTTACAGCTATAATACGACCCTAAATATTTTTTTATTTATCAACTTCTTTATTTGAAACGACTCATACCTTTAGGCTTCAAGGAGCCCAAATCCATTTTGTTTGTTTACAATTGTTTGCTTAACACTAAACATACCGACACTTTGTATATACCTATTCATACCGCGAGCGGTCAAATGACGGCAAACACCGTTTTCGCTAAAACTCCCTTGTTTCTCAACCGATTTCTCCTAAATTTATAGTTTTGAAAAGCTTATAATTCGACTCAAATATGTTTCTCAGACAATTTTCAGCTACAATTAATAACTTTAAAGTTATTTACAGTACAAGAAAAAATTTATGAAAAAACATGCTTCAGGACAAAGGTTGTAAATCAGTTATTAAGTGCTCGAAAAAAATTTCACTTAGTGCCTAAGAAAGCTGAAGTTAGAAGCTATATGTTGCACATATGGATTTTTTTTTAAAAATTTTCTAAGATCATGGCCACAAAAAATGAAAAAAAGTTGTGTAAAACCCGTACTTTTCAATCAACCAACTGCCTAAGCTGTTCCTGTACAGTAGAAAATTTTGAAAAAGTGAATTGAGTAGACGTAATTTGTCACATTTTGTCGAATGTCGAACGTTTTGTCAAATTTTTCTTGTACTGTAAATAACTTTAAAGTTATTGATTGTAGCTGAAAATTGTCTGAGAAACATATTTGAGTCGAGTTATAAGCTTTTCAAAACTATAAATTTGGTAGAAATCGGTTGAAAAACAAGGGAGTTTTAGCGAAAACGGTGTTTGCCGTCATTTGACCGCTCGCGGTATGAATAGGTATACCACATACGTTATTCGAAAACCGTAACACTTAAAAAAAAATTCAAAACGCAAAAATACTTGCATTTCAAAAACAAAAAAAGTCCTGTCGTTAAATTTGCGAAAAAACAATTATATAAGGCGTAATCATCGTTTAAAGTTCACAAACCGTCATTTGACCGCCTCCGGTACGTTTAGTGTTAACTTAACACATTGTGAGAGAAGAAAGGAAGATAGAAAGGAAAATATGAAAAATAAAAAAGAATTATAGACGAAGATCGATAGCTTTTAGAAAAAGATAGATTTCGAACATGTAGTCCAAAGCTAGCACAGCTAGTACATCTATCACTGGAACATTAGGTGGTTTTCCTACCCTAAATATCTTATGCCTCTTTATTATGGTGGACCGAAACTGTGCAAGCTACGGACCGGAAGAAACTAGCGAAGCTTCAAAGAATAGCAACCCTAGCTATAACCGGCGTCATGCGAAGCACATCAAACGAGGCCCTTAATGCACTACCAAATATTGTGCCACTACATCAATTTATTGAGTAGAGGCAGAACGCAGTGCCTTGAGACTCTCCAAATATAAAACACTCTATGAGGGGAATCTTACAGGACACCTAAAAATCCTGAAGATATTTAAAATTAACTCACTTATTGTAAAGAAAGATGACTGGATGGAACCCGTTTTCAATGTAGACATACCATACAATGTAACTATCAACGATAGAGACGTGTGGGAGTCAGGTGGGCCTGCGGTTCCTTCCGGATCGATAAAATTCTTTACTGATGGGTCAAAAATAGATAATTGAACTGGGGCAGGGGTATTCGGACCTAGACTCAGGACCTAAATTCCTATGGGAATCTGGCCAACAGTATTCCAAGCAGAAGTTCAAGAAATTCTAGAATTCACTTGTCTGTTTGAAAAGAGGATACAAGTATTCAAATATTTATATATTCTCTGACAGCCAGGCCGCTCTCCGAGCACTAAGTACGTACACATGTTACTCCAAGCTAGTATGGGAGTGTATTGTTGCACTAACCTGGCCATACGGAACAGATTATTTTTATTCTGGGTTCTAGGCCACTGCGGTATCCTAGGGAACGAAGAAGCAGACCAGCTAGCTAGGGAAGGATCTCAGGGCCTGTTAATTGGTCCTAAACTTTTCTGCGGAGTATGGAGGAGTGCCTTGAATATGGAACTCAAGAACTGGGAAAGCACCACTATTGTCTCTAACTGGAGAACAGCAGAGGGAGCAGCTCAGGCGAAAAGATTCATTGAACCAAGCTCACAACTCTCCAAAAACATGTTGAACCTAAGCAAGCACGAGTTAAGTACTTGAACAGGTCTCTTGACCGGACATTGTCCAACAAAACAACATGTCAAACGGATAAACATTATTCAAAACGGTTATCAATGTAATTACCACAATAGATCAATTACTGGCCGCAGTGGGCTCTTCTATACAAGGAAGGAAACCAAAATATCTGAATCCATCCAATTAAAACTAGCAGGCTTTGCTTGCTAGAGCTTTTAATAATTTAATGAAACGCGGTCTATTGTACACATTACGTGGTGATCAATGGTTTGAACAAGTGGTGTGAATAGTAAGATGCTGCGATGATGAGAAGGGCCAAGCGTGAAGACACTAGGCCACCTGTCTACTGGTGGACAAAGGAAATCATGGGTGCCGACTGCTACAGGGCAAGGCGCAGAATACAGAACACAAGAGAGGAGAGCGGAGCTTAGGCCACCTTCTCAAGCGCGAGATAGGCCCTCCACAGGGCCATCAATGTAAGCAAGAGGACACGTTTCAAACAACTATGCCGAGATGTCAACGACTGTCCATGGGGCGATGCCTATCGGATAGTCATGGTTAAAACGAAAAGTGAGGGTGCGCCACTTGAAACAAGCCCAGACAAATTGAGAGTGAACATCAACGAGCTGTTCCTACAGCACGATGTTATCCACTGGCGTACGACTGGGAGACCAGCATAGAGGTTACGATAACGGTGGATGAATTTCGGGAAATCTCCAAGTCTCTCCAACTAAGGAAGACCCCCGTACCGCATTCCAAACGTTGCAGTCAAGGCCGGGATCAGGGATTTCCCCGAAATGTTCCGATCATTATTGTGACGATATGTGACGGAACGGGTGTTCTCTTGTTAGTGAAAGCGGCAGAAATTAGTTTTTATGCCAAAACTTGGTAAGCCTCCAGGAGACCTATCGGCGAACGGTATGATCTGTCTACTGTACAGAGCTTCACCGAAAGCGAGAGCGGACTCTAAGAGAAACAGTTTGGTTCCGGTAGAGGACGCAGCATAGTAGACGTCAGCCGCTCTTTCATCGTGACAGCGGATAGAGCTAGGCTAACGAAGAGGAGAGGGTTTAGATTTTGCACGGTTGTCACTCTGAATGTGAAGAACGCCTTCAACATCGTCAGTTGGACAGCGATTGCATTGCCGCTCACCCAAATGATGGTCTTGACATATATGTATAAACTTGTAGAAAGATATTTCCACAATCGCCAACTACAGTATGTGACCAGTGAGGGCATACGGACACAACAACTTCTACGAATTACCCTCCCATCGGGAGCTGAACTCGTAAAATTTGCGGATGAGGTAGTACTCTTGGTGAGAGGCTCCTCGACAGCGGAGGTACAGCTAATTGCCAGTGTAGCTATCCAGGCAGTTGAAAGCTGGATCCACTCTAAGTGCTGCGTCTAGCCCACCACAAAACCGAGATGATGCTGATCACCAACCTGATCTCACCTCAAACAGGTATCATTGCAGTTGAACCGTATGAAATCGTATCCAAACACGCAATTAAGGTTGCTAGGGGTGATCGATGACAGATTAGCTTCACGAGTCATTTCGATTACGTGTGTAAGAGAGCGGCAATTTACGTGGATGATGTCGAACTCATCGGCAATCCAAAGTAGCAAGAGAAGGATACTGTCGAGCGTGACTACGTCAATCTTGTGGTACAGAGCGGCGGCATGGAAGCAGACCCTGGAAAACATTATAACCTGAAGAGACTTAGCAGCGTTCAGCGGCTGATGAACCTGCGGGTTATCAGTGGATGCCGAACCATTTTGTCCAAAGCCGCCTGCATGGTGTCGGGTGTCATGCCCAGATTGGTTTTGTTAGAGGACAATGGCTATTGTTACGACAATAAAGACACGCCCAACGTACGAGATCTCGCCAATGAGGACTGGATGTCCAACTGGCAGCAGCTGTGGATCCGTTCAGCGAGAGGGAGGTGGATCGCCTAGTCCCGCACATCGTTTGCTGGATCGGAAGAAGACACGGTGAAGTGGACTTCCATAATTATGGAAGTCCACTTCCAAGAAGTCCACTTATAAGACGCAATTTCATGAAGTACCATGCAATGCTTCATGAAGTACCACCACTGGTTTGGACATGTGGCTTCGCTATATTCCCCAGCTAGTGGTGACGAAGAGAAAACATCCGACTGTACCAACATATTTTCAGTCTATGAGCCCGACACGACCGTAGACAACGTGGTGCAGAAGAAGTGTACGTATTCCATCACTTGGCATGTGGTCAGCGATGGATCCCCCCGGATCATGACTGCCCTGCAGAAGAGCTGGAGTTAACGGCAGTCTGCGAACGGTGTAGGAGGTTATGTTTGCGCCGCGAACGAGTGTAGGGGTATAAGTGGTTTCCTTGAGTTATTAAGAGGAGAGCTCAGATCTCAAGTCGCTAGAGGAGAGATCATGCCTTGAGTCGTGCAAAGGAGAGGTATGTGTATGTCAACCTCGGGTCGATGCGAGGAGGGGTCCGATCTCGAGTCGTAAAAGGAGAGATCAGGTCTCGAGTCGCCAATAGGACAGGTTTATGTGGGAATCTCGAGTCATTGCGAGTCGTTAGATGAGAGTTCAGACTTCGAGTCGTAGTGATGAGACGTATTACTGAATTTGTTCTCTTTTATCAGTATTGACTTGGAGCGCACTAACTCGAATAGACCTCCCTCTATTGAAGGATAGTGTGTTAAACAGTTCGAGGTGGGAACTAGGTCTGCAGCCCCAGTTGGGAGTTTAGGGAGTAGGAGGTATACAAGGAGTATTTCACGAGTCTTCTCATTTTACCCATGGACCCACTTGAAAAGAACGTTCGACCTTATCGGGTAACTACAAATGGTGCTTAATGATTATAAAAACTTGAGCTTCGTTTAGCAATCCCATAGGTTGAGCTTAAATTTGGTATGAAGCCCTTTCTTAGACCTTGATACAAATTAAAACATCTGAGTTTTGATTTTCTGACCCATGGGTTTCTTGGGATCTCGCTTACATCATATGTTTGAATATATATGATCGGACAAAAATGTTATTTAAGAAAATACTGATACAACTATAGCCTGGCACAACTGATGATGTTTTTAGCAAATCGAATAGCATAGGTTTTACATTGAATATACCAAAGTCTGAATATTGTCTTAACACCCAGGCTTTATTGGATTTTTTGTTGAAACACTCAATCAAAAATTTTGATGCTTTCACATTGTTCGGCAATATTACAATATTAAATGGAAGATAGTTTTTCCTTATAAAAACATAACACGTGCACTCCAAGAATTGCCAAAACTAAATGATACTTCCTGATTGCACAAAATCGTTTCCCTCTGGGGCATTGTGTTGTTGTTATTTTTCATTTCGTTAAAGTTTAGACGTTCTACCTCGAGAATCCTTTTCTGACTCAAGCAAGACGACACAGCCAACGAACGGACAACCGAGTCAAGTCCCTGCCTCCTCGGTTGGTCAGTGCCAGATTAATTTAATTAAATGAAGTCCATTTTATCCTTCATATCCGCGCAGCAGAATCACGGCTGATTCAGAAACCTTCTTCGATCCCTGCCCAAGATGATGCAAGTGCAACGCAATGGGAGTGGGGGAAAGGAATCGTGCGAGTCGTGAGCTCCGTTAAAAGAAAACAGGTAGAATATAAATTGCACAACAAAAAAAAAGCGCAACCAAAGAATGCACTTTTCGCTTCCTTTTAAGACCGTTTTGCAAAATCTCGGTCCTTTTCGGGGCGGAGGAAATCGAGGGAGGATCGAGGCAAAAAGATTGCAAGGGGGTTCAAGATCGGTGAGAATCCGAGCAGGTTATCCGCGTGATCCGCGTGTGAGTGTGTAAGCTTTATCGATAATCCTTGGGGCCATTTTCGATTATGCTGCAGCAGGTTATGTGTGCTGCAAATAATGCTCGGACAGAGAGGACTCGACTTCTTCCTCAGAATGGAGCATTGGCTTATGTGAGAACAGCGCGTAAAGATCAATGCGCTAACGATTCGTGAACGGGTGATTTTCATTCCTGCGGGGCTGAAGTCGTATTTCAATGGTGCTTTTTTATTTGCTTCCCTTCCTGCTTCTTTGAGATGCGATGGGAAATGCAACCGAGTGTTGATATCGATTAGCTGCAGGGTTCGATTCCTGGAAGCCCGCAACGCAGCACTTGTTGCCTTGGAATTCTTGAGCGATCAGTGCAAGGTGCTTGGTCGTTTGTTTCAATGGGGATAAATGTGTGATTTCTTGTGCAATTTCATTTATTGAATATTTTAAGTTTTATTTTCACTCGCTTATTTATTGAATAATATTTAAGAAAAACATCAAAACCTGATTGTTACAACTTAAGCCAATAGCCAAACTTAAATCACCCAGCAAACATTTTTGTAGCTATAGTTTTAGGCCGTTTTGATAAACATTCCATATATTTACATTATGAGGGGGGGGGGGGGGGGGGGGGGTAGGGTCTAACGGGTAAAAAAACACCATTTTCACGATTTTTTTCTAGAGCAATCGTTCAAACAAATGTATTCAAATTTTTTGCATTATACAAAGCATTGTTAAAAGAACATTCAGTAATTTTTTCGTAGAAAAATATTGAAAAATGAGCCGGTGACGGAGCACTTTCGAGGATGCCTTTTAGAAAACAGGATTTGCGGTGGACACTGTATCTCAGCACAGAATTATCTGAAGTAAAAAAAATTGGAGCAAAATATTTTTAACAGATGTTTTTATGGACCCCAACGTTTTTTTTAACTTAAAAACATTTTTATGAAATTTTTGTGGCTGTTTGAAGTAAAAACTACGATTTTTCACGAAAAAATCCGCCATTTTTTATCTGTAAAATCTCCCCAAAGTAAAAAAAAAAAGAAAAACGTTGGGGTCTAATATTTTATATGTAAAAACTATGTTCCAAATTTGAAAAGAATCTGATAAGTAGTTTTTAAATGACGATGTCCACGGACTTTAAAATGTGCTTTTGAGAAAAACGCGTTTGAAGTTTCCCCAAGCAACCAAAAGTCACATATTTACTTGAATGAAGGCATTGAAAGTTACATTTTGTCTGACAAAGAGAATCAACTGCCCAATTCCCTTTAGTGAACTTTATGTACTCATTAATGAACTTTAAAGTTGCAAAAGTGATTAATATGTACGTTGTATGTGACTTGTTTTGCCCAATTCCCATTAGTGAACTATATGTGCTCATTAACGAACTTGAAAGCTGCAAAAGTGATCTATACGTACGTTATACGGGACTTAAGTCACATAAAGGGCACAAAAGTGCTCAATACGGGATTTGGTAAGTCACATAAAGTTTAAGTTTAAGTTTAAGTTTATTATTCGAAATTACGGTGCTCAAACGGGATTTGATAAGTCACAAAAAGTGCATTAATATGCTTTCAAAATCAAATCACCACTTCGAGTTTTAGTTTCAGTTAGAGCAACATCTAGGCGTGGCCTAGTGGTAGCGTGCTCGATACTCACCACGAAGGTCGGGGTTCGATACCCAGGCCGGGTAAGTTTTTTTTCAATAAGTAATTTTGTACTTGAGTGACCATTCTGATGCGATATATGTAGGAAATGTAGGAAAGAAATAATTGAGCAATTTGTTGAGTTTGAAATCCGGCGTGTGGCATCATGGCGGCACCGGTACAGAACACAGTAAATAATCAAGAGAAGGTGATATGAACCGAAGCCAACGGTTCAGTTGAGATAGAGAGAAATTGTTTTTTTGCTCATTTTGCGATTTTTTGGAAGCTGAATTAGGAGGCCGCTGGAAGCTGAATAAAAGATCATTAAGACTTGTTTTGAAACTTGAAAGTATTAATAAGAACTTAAATTTTGAGCTGCATAGCACGCACTTCATAGCTCTTGCTTTCTTGCAGAATTAGATAGGAGGAGATAAAGGCCTATAATTTCTACAGTTATGCTTCAATTGACTTGAAAATTTCACACAACATTCTTGAAATGTTTTATAATAAGAAAATTAAAAAATTAAAAAAATAATTTTTTGAAAGTGTTAGACCCTACCACCCCCCCCCCCCCCTCTTATAGAATGATTGTTTGAAAAAACAGAGTGAAAGATTTTGCTCTCAAAGCCTTCAATTCGTTGCCAGCGACAATATTTTCCAGTCCTCTCATTGGTCAATAACCTGGATTAGTGAGAAACCTCTTTGAGCGAGAGAAAAAGTTCTCTTAAACTCCTGTTTATCCAGGTTCGACTGTATAAGTTCTTGATATGATAAATAAACTTATTTTTATGACACCTTAAGAGTGGAGCAGGATTAACGAATTTTAAACCTCAAAATACATTCCAGTTACTGAATTCCGCTAATTTGAAAGTTAATCTATGGCAAATGGTGCATTTAATTTTTTGAATCGATTGAATGAATGATAAACAAATTATAACTTAAAAATAAAAGTACAATAGGCTAAGAAGTCAGCATTCTACCATTTTTCTTTCCAAAAGTGTATGACCGAATCACTTATGTTTCCGTTTTTCCCGGTTTTTTTTTCAGAAATTTTACTGAGACAATTCATTTGAAAGAATTTAAAAATTAGTTTCATGAAGGATTAATCTCCGTAATTTATACTTGTAGATTCAATTTATCGGCCTAGCGGTGAAAAGTGAAGTCCTTTTTAGTAGGGACATCTAAAGATTATGAAGTGTTTTTATATAGCTGGATAGAAGGTTAGATGAAATGAAAGATGTTGAAAATGAGCGGGTAGAATTTATTTAGAAGCATATCATCATATATTTGATATGTGATGATATGCTTCTAAATAAATTCTACCCGCTCATTTTCAACATCTTTCATTTCATCTAACCTTCTATCCACCTATATAAAAACACTTCATAATCTTTAGATGTCCCTACTAAAAAGGATATCACTTTTCACCGCTAGGCCGATAAATTAAATCTTCAAATTAAAAATTAGTTTTCAATTTCTTTTTAAGAATAACCCAAATAAACTAAAGCAACCAGATCAACATAGATATGGATCGTGGACAAAATCGGTTCCAATTGAAAAATAAATCTGATAGTGGTTAAGATATAAATACAAATCTCGCGTGAGCTTTCATTACGTCGTATGAAACATCTTAAGAATTTGCAGAAAGCTGCTGAAAAAGCTATCAAAAAAACTTCAAAATTCTTAATTCACATATAGAACATGTTGTCCAGGCTACAAATATTTTAAATGGAAAGAAGTTGTGACTAGTTTATGTCGGTTTTTGTATTTTTCTGTAATAAAACTGGTTGTTTACATTTTGTTTCAAACGACGTAATGAAAGCTCACGCGAGAAATACTTCTTTGGTGATTTATAAAATTACAATATTTTTAGTCGCAAACCTGACTGTAACATGATGTTTAGTTCTGTAACGTCATTTTATTGTTGTAAATTGAACTAACTAGCTATCTTTAGAAATCTATGTTGTAATTTTAATATGACTTCATCTAAGACTGTTTTTAGACTGGGTTTGACCAACAAAAATCCCAAACTTCACATATTGAGTATCCCTGTGACTCGCCTGGAAGTTTTTCTTTCAGTTTTTGTTAGTTTATATTTCATCAACGGATCACTCACCGATTTTATAAAAGATTTTGTCTCTAGAATCCTGACAATGGAACTTCTATAGTAATTCTATAGCAATGTTTTTCGTGTTGCCTGGACTTCGCTAAAGTGTAACAAGACTACCAAAAGTCGAATTTAGGAGTTATTCTACTTCAAATGCTGCTAAAGTTCAAAACAGCTAAAAATGTTGCAAAACAACCCCCTAGTTGAATCGAAAATTCCCACCTGTCAGCTTGTCTCTGGGTCCGGATCCGGGCTTACGTTTGAACACATTTCTTAGACTGCCAGTCCAAATCTAGCACATTTGTTGGCAAAAAAGATTTACAACTGTAAACTTCAGCAGCAATAAAATTACCCAACTCCCGGGTTTCAGCAATGCAAAACTCCACCCAGTAGGGAGTCCCTTCTTTTTCTTCTTCCCTTTTTGGTTTCGCTATCCATCTCAGCTGCGCCAAACCAGTAGCTGAAGGAACCAACTTTTCGAGGCCAGCCGTCCAGAAGTTTGCCGTGGCGGCTGTCCTCCGGTGTTGGAATCTGGCCACAAATTAGGTTCAGGATTTCAATTGAATCAACTTGTTCCGTCTGAGGCCGCCCGCCTGGAATTGCCTGAAAACTGAATGAAGGTGGCGGCGGTGTCGTTTGGGAAATCAAATTAAAATTTTTTCCTACTGTTTCACGCACTCTTACTTTTTGAGCGGTGTGCCGCCGACTCACCTGGAGTTTTGCCGGTATCAACCTGAAGGAGCAGAGCACCTGAGTCTGGTCTTTTGGCCTTTACTTAGACTAAGGTGGGTATTGCCAATGGGTGGCGGCAAACATTTCGTGAATCGTGTCGTCGCGTGAGCCTGTCAGATGTCATTGGGCGTCACCTTTCCCTGGCCTGGCTTGGAGTCCGGCTTGAGGACTGGCTTTCTCGAATCGGAACCACCCAAATAACAGCGAGCTAACGCACCCGAAGGTTATGGCTTCTGAGTATAGTGGTCTTACTCTTAGCCACAAAATCTGAGAGAGTGGTGCGATCTGATTTGACATAAATTTGACATATCGAGCTCGACTCCTCGACGGGGGTTATCTGGGTTAGGTTTGTTTCCACAACAACAACGACAACAAATCGATGGTAAAAGCGTGGTTAATCGAATCTGGTATCAGATTGTTACGATTGGCTAAAAAATTAGTTCCATCAATCACTTAAAAAAATAGGTCTGATGTTATTTGTTTGCCAGCTTTTTGCAAGGCAAACCTTCAGTGCCTCCAGTTCTATCAGAAACTCATCGCACCCCACAAAGGCTTCGTGCCACACTGTAGGTCAGAAGGATGGTTTTAGCTCATCGGTGTCCTCGACAAAGTTACTCAACTATTACTTTGCTATCCAATGATGGACTTGAATGAGTTCTAATTGTACCTGTAAGATGGCGCGAAATCCAACTTTTTACAGGCCCATAATTATGGCGTTCAATAAATAGATTTTTTGCTAAACTTTTTCCAATAAGTTTAAAATTTCTGCAAAAATAGACTCAAATCGTTTTAAGAAAATTGTTAAGACTGTTTTTCGTTTTTAACTTTATTTCATCGAAGGCGTCCAATTCTCATTTTCCATTTTCTTTATCCAAAATCTAATGAATCTTCTGCTTAAACAAAAAAAACACACCTTATCAATTTACAGAGAGTGACACAAGAAGTGCAACAGCAAAGAATTGTATGACAAAACAAGAGAAAAACGACATTCCATAAAACCACCAATTACTGGATCCGTGTCGAGAATGCACTTGTTCTTCAACAGAATTCTGTTCCTAAACCGCAAAATCTAGACCAAAGGCACACTAACCATATCCGAAGATCGGTGCTGTCGAGTAAATCAAGTTCATCCCAGTTGAGTCAGGGTCATCCAAGGGATGTAGTAAGGTATACCATTTTTTCTGCTCAACAAATTCCTCTGAGATTACCTTTACGCAAAAGCTGAACTAAGAAGGTGTCCACATTTTCGATCGAAGGCCCAGCTTTGTCCAACCATAAACTTCCATCCTGAGTACGTTCAACGTTGCAAAGAATAAATCAAAAATCGTACAAGAAAAGAACCTTAAGAACCGCAAAAGCAAAGTATAAGAAATCCAAGAATCTTTAAACCGTAACAAACTTGATCCAGCACTCGTCTGTCCGTCCCACTAGCTAGAACCTCTGCTCCCCTAATCCTCGGCTTGGAGAAGACAAATAAAACACGCTCTCGATCTCGTCTCTCGTCAACCAATGGTCAGTCACAGATTATGGTATTATACACCTGTCGTTATTACCTTGTGGAAGTTTCGCGGTGTTTTTTTTTTGTCAATTTTGCTTTTCCAGTTCGCAGTATTTACCCTCCTTTGTAGCAATGCTATACTTTAGGCATTCTTCCAAGCCATTCGAATTAACGAAGAATGAAAAGTGCTTCCCTTCTCGGTAGAACCAGATCCCCTTCCCCTTACTACCCTTTGAAATGTTGTCCGGTGGATCAAGGTGGAGCAAAACAAAAAATTACCGAAACGATTACGCCTTCACTTTGACTGAGATTCGTTTGCGAATCTGGTGTGGAAGAAAATGAAACGAAATAAAGCAGCTTTTTCTGCTCTCATCAGAATTCATATACCCAGTTGGAATACTTGAGTAAAAATATTTAGAATTTGAAGACAATTGTCCCTAGATTTTTAATTTTGCTACGTTATTCTGCCTGAAAGCCACTTTTTTGCCGGGTTTTTGAATCAAAAAGAAATACATAATCGTTTAATATGGTTTTTACGGTCGCCATGTGAAGATCACTAGGGTGCGTTTTTCTTCGAAAGCAGTATCTGTTTCTTATATGAAGGTGAGCTTAGAGCAAGTTCACTAGTGTTGGGAAAAGATATAAGAAATTTTGACATTTTGAACATTTTACCATGCAAAAGTGTATTAAAGATCTTTGGGCGTTGTATTTTTTTTACAGCACTGTTTCTATTTCAACCGTATGTGATAAAAATATTACTATTTTTGCATCACAGAATGCAAAACTACAACACGTGTTGTTAAGAAAATTTGAAGGCCACAGATCTTGAAAATGTTTATGCATGGCAAATTTCTACCATTTTTTCCCAACACCAGTGTACTTGCTCTTACGAACTCTAATATGTGTTGTGAGCATACTAGGTTGAAAAATTCTACTTAAAAAAGCACCGAAAACAAATCCGTGTTTAAATTGAAGAGAATCTTTCTTATGCTTAGATTAAGAAGCTTACGAAGAATTCTAAGCGTATTTATATCTATGACAGTTTGTTTACATTTATTGAAATTAAAAATTTACGAGATCAAAACTGAGCTCAATTTTTGATTCTGAATTGCATGTCAATATTTTTTAAGGACAGTAATTTCGTCAAGGTTGTTCTTTACTGTCCTTTAACTGTTTGTTCAGTATCGATGGCATTCAATTCATGAAATTTTCGAATAGATTAGGTTATTAGCTCTAGAATAAAGAATATGTATCCCCATTCAATCGATAAGGTTTGGTTGAGAGAAATATGAACTCGGTCCACTATACCTCAACTCTCAAAACTTATTTTTTACGCTGAAAATTGTACAGAAGCTTGATATTATGAAATATATCAAGTCTTTCCTGGGGAAATTCCGACTTGCAGTCTATTTTTTAACAAAAACTATTTTTTTATATCCAACGTTTCAATCCATTTTGGATCTTTTTCAGGGACTAAAAGATGTCGTTTTTTTGTTGTTTCAGTAGTGCACAGCGCTAAATCCAAATATGCATTAACTTTTTTCGTAGCAGTTCTTATTTTCGAAACAACATTGGAAAATGGGTAAACATTTATTTAATCCAATTGTGGCACTTTTTGGGTAAAACTGTAGAACATTACAAAGATTTGAAAATTAAAGGTTTTAATTCAGTTAACAACTTTCCCTAAAATTATTTTTCCCATTGTGCAAAATACGGAAATTTTGGAAAAATTTTGAAAAAAAGTTAAAATACATTGAATTTTAAATACTTCCAAAACCATAAGTCAGTCCAATCGTTTTGCAGTCTTCAACGTAGTTTTGTTGTCTAATTAAAATCTTGAATAATAAATAATTTGAGACTTTTTTCGGTGGTGTCAGAAATAGTTATACTGTTATCTTTTAAATCAAAATTGAAGCATGAGTGCAGGATCGAGCTGTTTTACCATAGAAAATTACAACACTGGAACGGACTCTCCAGACCACCAGGCCTGGTAATCATATTCTGTCTACGAGGTACTACGGTTAATGTAACATGGAGGGGGGGGGGGGGGTATTGATTTGGGCGGGGGTACACTGAATTCGAATTCACACTTAAAAACTCTTGTGAATTTATTCATTAGTAAGGGACAATTGAATTTCCTCCGTTCAAGTGGCTCATGTACATTTCATTTGTCTCTTATTTGATTTTGAAGTAAACGATCAAATATCTATTCATTCATCACTTGAATTTAAACACTTAAAGGGCCACCAAGAAATCATAGCTACAAAATACCGAAATTCGGCACTATATAATTCAAACACCTTAACTTAATTTTAAAAATGATATTTCTCTAAGTCATCGAATATGTTGGGCTAAATTTTGTCGATTATACCTAGTTCTATCTTTAAAACTAAATCATTTGAGTTATGATTATACATAGTTGTGACACATTTGCGGCAAGCATATGAACGAGATATCTCGTATTTGGTCCGCAATGTGTAAAATGACTGTCTTTTGAAGTTTTATCGTCGACCTACGCGAGCGAGCATTGCAATGCTTGTGGTATCGGAATACAAAAAATATCACAGAAAATCAAATCAACTAAAAAATTTAAATGATCTAAGCATACACTAACAATCCACATGCTCGATCCACATGAATGGGCAAAACCCACTAAAGAGGTCACTAATATTTTATGCGAAACCTATTTCCAGTTTTAAACTAAGACACAGAGATGGGTCATTTTTGTAATTTTTGTCATTTTTGTCATTTTTGTCATTTTTGTCATTTTTGTCATTTTTGTCATTTTTGTCATTTTTGTCATTTTTGTCATTTTTGTCACTTTTGTCATTTTTGTCATTTTTGTCATTTTTGTCATTTTTGTCATTTTTGTCATTTTTGTCATTTTTGTCATTTTTGTCATTTTTGTCATTTTTGTCATTTTTGTCATTTTTGTCATTTTTGTCATTTTTGTCATTTTTGTCATTTTTGTCATTTTTGTCATTTTTGTCATTTTTGTCATTTTTGTCATTTTTGTCATTTTTGTCATTTTTGTCATTTTTGTCATTTTTGTCATTTTTGTCATTTTTGTCATTTTTGTCATTTTTGTCATTTTTGTCATTTTTGTCATTTTTGTCATTTTTGTCATTTTTGTCATTTTTGTCATTTTTGTCATTTTTGTCATTTTTTTCATTTTTGTCATTTTTGTCATTTTTGTCATTTTTGTCATTTTGTCATTTTTGTCATTTTTGTCATTTTTGTCATTTTTGTCATTTTTGTCATTTTTGTCATTTTTGTCATTTTTGTCATTTTTGTCATTTTTGTCATTTTTGTCATTTTTGTCATTTTTGTCATTTTTGTCATTTTTGTCATTTTTGTCATTTTTGTCATTTTTGTCATTTTTGTCATTTTTGTCATTTTTGTCATTTTTGTCATTTTTGTCATTTTTGTCATTTTTGTCATTTTTGTCATTTTTGTCATTTTTGTCATTTTTGTCATTTTTGTCATTTTTGTCATTTTTGTCATTTTTGTCATTTTTGTCATTTTTGTCATTTTTGTCATTTTTGTCATTTTTGTCATTTTTGTCATTTTTGTCATTTTTGTCATTTTTGTCATTTTTGTCATTTTTGTCATTTTTGTCATTTTTGTCATTTTTGTCATTTTTGTCATTTTTGTCATTTTTGTCATTTTTGTCATTTTTGTCATTTTTGTCATTTTTGTCATTTTTGTCATTTTTGTCATTTTTGTCATTTTTGTCATTTTTGTCATTTTTGTCATTTTTGTCATTTTTGTCATTTTTGTCATTTTTGTCATTTTTGTCATTTTTGTCATTTTTGTCATTTTTGTCATTTTTGTCATTTTTGTCATTTTTGTCATTTTTGTCATTTTTGTCATTTTTGTCATTTTTGTCATTTTTGTCATTTTTGTCATTTTTGTCATTTTTGTCATTTTTGTCATTTTTGTCATTTTTGTCATTTTTGTCATTTTTGTCATTTTTGTCATTTTTGTCATTTTTGTCATTTTTGTCATTTTTGTCATTTTTGTCATTTTTGTCATTTTTGTCATTTTTGTCATTTTTGTCATTTTTGTCATTTTTGTCATTTTTGTCATTTTTGTCATTTTTGTCATTTTTGTCATTTTTGTCATTTTTGCCATTTTTGTCATTTTTGTCATTTTTGTCATTTTTGTCATTTTTGTCATTTTTGTCATTTTTGTCATTTTTGTCATTTTTGTCATTTTTGTCATTTTTGTCATTTTTGTCATTTTTGTCATTTTTGTCATTTTTGTCATTTTTGTCATTTTTGTCATTTTTGTCATTTTTGTCATTTTTGTCATTTTTGTCATTTTTGTCATTTTTGTCATTTTTGTCATTTTTGTCATTTTTGTCATTTTTGTCATTTTTGTCATTTTTGATGACTCAAACATTCAGGTCAGCGAGACTATTTTGTAAAAAAATTAAGTAAGTAAGTAAGTAGAAATTTGAGTTAATTTATTAGTTACAAATTTATGTTGAAAAACTAGCAAACCGAAATCGTCTTGTCCTAGTTGGACTTGAACCCACATCTTGCGTACGTTTATTGTCATCTTATCTATTCCCTGGAATTTTAACTTACACGGTTGGATTCATTACTTCACGAAAAATTATTTTCAGTGTAGAAATAGCAATTCAAGTCAATGGTATTATGATTGCTGTTGAAAATACCAAGATGTTAAAACGACTATAATCGAAATAAAAAAAAAAGACAGGAAAGTCGACGATATTGGCTTTACGAATGAAAAAGTTATTGCGTTAGGGTCTACCTGTTCACTCTATTTTCCAAAACAACATGGCGATGTAACGCTTTAAAAAATATCTTCTTTTTTTGAAAATCGAACAAAAAACTTCATAACTATTTCTAGCATCACTTAAGAACAAATTGAGGCTTGCGAACACCACAGAACGTTTTGGTTCAAGGAAATATAGTTTTTATTGTAAATTCTCTTGAAAAAGCAATTTTATTCTCAGAAGTGATTTTTTTAATGTTTATGTATTATATATGTAGTTTTCAAAATATGTGTAAAGCTAGATTCATTGACACGATGACGGACAGTTGCGTCTATAGCCGTCAAGTTCAAGTTCACTATGCATTTGTGCATTTACCAGCGTACAAGTAGAAGCCTAGTGTCATGTTTTCGAAAAAAATTTAGAAGGGTAGGTGTACCCTCCTCCGTCGTATCCCTCTGATTCGTCGCAATTCAAGAATGCATGTTTTAGAGCCGAAAAATCACTTTTCACTTTATAGTGTCAATTTTCGAATTTCACTTGTTTCTACTGTAAGTCAACGTGTTAAAAAACAACTGATTGCATTTTTGAATTTTGCGTACGCATTTTCTAAAATAAATCTTGATTAAAAACTTTTCTTTGGTTCTTACATTAACTATTTTTCATGCAAAAAAGCAATAGATTATGGTTGCCAGAATTTTTTCAGCACGTATCCGGGCTTGACAAATCCGGGCTATTATATTAAAAAAAAAACCTAGCAGAATCCGGGCATAAGATTTTAAAATTGTCGACCTAAAATCCGGATAATAACCGGGCAAATTTAATCAAAACCAAGAAACAACTCAATAAAAATCAAGAAAAAAATTAAAAATAAATTTCATCATACTTCTTTGACAGATTTCAAACCGTATTTCAGGCTGCCAAAAAACCTTTCATGGTGATTTTTGCAAAACATGCTGGGCTAACCGGACCGACATATACAAAATATAATAAAAAATTTGTAATTATTAACTTAAACTATAATTTGAAAAAGTGCATCTGAAATCTAAAAACGTAGGTATGAATCTGATTTGCACAGGAATGTAATTTATCATCTTCCGGCAGCGGCAGCGCGAAACTTTCGATTAATCTACAACGGCCGACATTTATTGTTTCAACAGTCATCCTTCCGAGTTGAATCAAAGGTAAAAGTCGGTCACCCTTAATCATCCAAAACGGAGCGACGCCCTTCGGCGACTTTAAGCAAATCCATGGGCCCGCTAAATGCAGATTTCACACTGTTCCGGGCTCCCCGCATAAAATCTGAAATGATGGAAAAAGCGCGGTTTTGGATGGCTAAAAGAAATGTTTGCAAGCGCGAAAGTTGACCCGCTTCATTAATTTTGAGCAAACATTCATGGTGAGAGAGTTCACCGAAGGGTTCTGTTATGGGACTTTTTTTTTTGCTTGCTCTTTCTGCTGCCATTGTTGTGTCCTTCGGTTGTTTCATTGGTCCTTCGAAAATCAACTTGGGGACTTACCGTGTGTGTGCCGCCTGCGATTAATGAGAAGTTTTCAGAAATTGATTTATCTTTCAACGCGCGCCGCTGCATTTTGCCGCTACTTCGAATGAATGCCGGAACATGGGGCCCATATGGGTTGAAATGGGTTCGGTCGGCCTCCAGCAAACCGATGCAATACACATGGAACTAAACGCGACTCCAGCCCCCACCTTTCGCGGGAAAAGAAAGCCCGAGATTTGACCCTTTTGCTAATTTCGAGGAATCAGTCATTTTTCCACCGCACATTTCATGTGTTTGAGTATGTGGATGCCCATTTTTCTCCGATTTCGGTTTCGCTTGACTCCGTTTTGTTTTATGGGACCTCGGCTGCAAAACCGTTACTGCGTTTCGCGATTAACTGCGCTTTCCAAAAAGATGTTCTATGGTGGGTATGGAAATTCCTCCCATATTGAAGGTTGGGTTTGGGTCTTCAAAAAACCTAAAAAAAAAACAAAATTTCGGAACAGTACCAGAACCGATGCAACCATATCACAGGGGTCAACCGTGAGGTCCCTTTGGATGGTGTCGTTTTTTTTTTGTTTTCCTTTGGTTGACTGTCGTTTCGTATTGACCGCACTCGGTTGCGACCCAAAAATTGCCGATATATGTTCGATTTTGTTTTCTCCAAAATTCTTGAACCTTTTTCGGTTTCTGGTGACTTTTCTTATAGCATTACGTGAAAGCCATTAGAATTTTTTTAAACTTTGCAACCGTCAATTTGCTTAGAGTCAAGTTTCATAGTTATTTCACGTAAGTTGAGATGAGATGAGATAAGAAAGCATTAAAACAGAGAGCCAAACAGTCTAGAGGGTCAAAATATATCAATATCAAAAAGTCAACAAAAAGAAAAATAGATTGAATATTTAAAATAATAATCTCCAAATCTTAAATGAGTGATTATGAAGATTGACCATGGGACCATAGTTTTAAATTTTATTTTTTTTCAACATATTGCTGATCAATGAGGCTGGAACAAATTTCAAATCCTTCTTTTGTCACTCAGAGTTGGAACATCACGAGGGGGGGGTGGGGTGAGACAATAAAAAATAATGCGAAAAACAAATAAATTGGAATAAATTGCACGGAAGCTTGTATACAACAAAATTGCATACTATATTGTTTCACAAAACCTATAGCCTATAAATAGTACATGTTTATCGAATAATTCAATGAAATCAAGAATAAGAAAAGTGAAATAACTCCCATCTTCTTAAATTTGGTTTTTAGGTCTTGTAATCTTTCAGATGTTGGAAGTTTTTATTGGAATTCACATAAATTACTTCAAACTTTATTTATTTCCCCCTTCAAGTTTTTGGAAATTTCGAAGGGGGGGGGGGGGGGGTGACAAAAGAAGAAATTTATATTTGTTCCAGCCTTGATTTTGAAGTAAACGTTCATATAAGAAGAATTATTTACCATGGGTGCACGGATTCTACGCCAATCATCCAAAATCAACTTTTTTGCATGCTTGAGATATATAGTAAGATCGTAAGATTCTAAAGTAAATGTGTGTTATATAAATGGCTGTTCACTATAGGAGAACGGATTTCTCGCATTTTCATCAAAGATTGGGCTTTTTGCAAATTTTTTGAAAAGTTGTTTGACAAATCTTAACTAGACTAAACTCGAAACCCTACCTTAACAATAATTTTGTATAATTTAAATTTTTTGTCCCGCTTTTTCATTTAAAAAAAAATCGTCAATCGTATCTTGAAAAAATATTTCTTCTAAGGGGAAATTATGCTTATTCCTTCAAGAATATGCCTTCACGGAAATGCCGGAAATTTTGTTTACGAGAAATGATGGTTAATTGTAGGCCATTAAATCCTAAATAACCAATGACATGCAAAGTTTTTTAAATGATACAAAACTATAATTTCGTAATATATTCGATTATTTTAATTCAATCTCAGATGAGGAAATAGAATAGAGAGTTGCGTTTGATCGATCGGTTTGAAAAAAACTGACCCGCGAACATTTTGGCAAAATTTCATGTATATTGTTTTTGCTTGCCTTTATCCTATAGAATAAAATTGACAGAATATTTTTAGTTAAGAAAAAATAAGGGGATAGTAAGGTTACTTGATCCAAGGGATTCTTGATTCTTCAGCTTTATCTCGAAACTGGAATAATTTACATAGATCAAATGTTGTAGAAAAATATGCCAAATAGAACAAAGCAACAAACCTGTTTCCTTAAAAAAAAATATTAAAAAATTATTTTTGAGTTATAACACTTTAAAGGAAAATCTTATTAAATGTAACTTGAAGATCTTTTTTTATCACTTTAAAATGTTTCCCTCCTGAATAAAATATAATGATTATAATAATTATGTCAATCATGAGAGTATAATATGAACTATTTGGTGCATTATTTTCAAAGCAATACTGAATTTTCAACTTTTTTTAGAAGAAAAAGTTTTTCAAAATATATGTTATGTGTTCACTTGATCCCTCGAGTCCAAAAAGTTATAGTTTTCTTCTGAAAGGATGTTGATCATTGCTAAACATGAAATTATTGATATTTATCCAGCGACTAATATGCATACAAAAATTTCCTGGTTACAAGGACTCATAAAAGTGCTTGTACCTTAAAATAAGAAAATTGCACCTTGAAGTATGCAAAGAATATAGGGTAGTAGACAAACTTTTTGAATTCTTTCTGTCTGACACTTATAAAATGTGAAATGAAAACTAATATGGCCAAAAAAGTCTAGGAAACTTTTATACTTACACAGTTAACGAAAATTACCGAGTTCGGTAATTAAATTTCATTTGAAACAAAGAAAAAAATCACTTTTTATCAAGAGTGCCAGTGATCAGAATCATAAATATAATCATATTTCTAGTTATCAAAAAATTTCTATGGCTGAAAACATTCATTCAACAATAATAACTTCATACAGAATTTTTTTAAAACAACATGTTCAATTTATCATTGAAAGCTTATACTGACAAAACACAGGTTGGCAAAAGAGTGATTTCCTGAATGACCAATGAGAAACAGATAAAAATAAAAATAAAAATAAAGAATTCGAAGGTTTATTGTGAAAATTGAAAGCAAAAAGCAAATACTAAATTAACTAACGTTGCACATTAAATTTAAGCTTTAAAGTAGCTACTTCGAATATTTTTGCGAACAATTCATGGATTTTAAAAATGAACGATTTTAAAAAGATTATCTAAAGGAATAAATTAAAGTGAAACGTTTATAAACTTCCAAGCGCAGGTTTTCCAGAAATTTCCATCTCTAAATATTTTGTCGCCATTGAAATACTGGACCCTGGAAAGGATAAATGGTAGAAACTATGTTTTTCTTGTTGGAAATTTATTCCTATTGAACTTTAAATTAAAAGACTTTCAAGAAAACAACGTTTTCAAAAAAAAAAAAAATGAAAACAATTAGAAATTCATGAAAATAAAAAAAAAATGATAAACACAGTAAATTTATTTGAAAATGAAAAAAAAACCGAATTCGGTAAATTGATTTGAATACTTGAAAAAAAATTAGAAGATTGAAAAGATTTCTTAATTCTGGTGATCTGAAGTTGAAAAGTTTAAAAATGAATCAGTTTTAAGTGTAATCTATGTTTGATAACTGATGCTCTACAAATCTACATTATAGTAAAAAAAAAACTAATTCTTTATTTGTGTTGTGTTGTGTTGTGTGTTCATACTTCATTTAATTTAGGAAAAATGATGATAACGATGCAGATGATGATGGTGATGATGATGGTGATGATGATGGTGATAATAATGATGATGATGATGATGAATGATCTATAAAAGTTAATTTCTTCAGATGTTTTATTAGAAAGATATCATCACAAGTATTTCCGACACTACTGAAAAAATTTTACAAAAAGTATTCTATTTCAATCAACTTATTTGTTGAATCCTGAATCATTTTAGCTTTAAAAGTATTTGAAATGGTATTTGGTGTCTTTCTTAATGCTTACAGTGTTTTTAGTTATTTTTATGTGGCAGCTTTCCAATATCTTCTGTTTTCTCTGGTTATACTGCCATATAATAAAATATACACACAAAAAACTACACCATAAACACACATACACAACTACTGATTTCTGATCTAAACAAAATAAGTGAAAAGTGAAGACTGTGCTAAAAGTTCGATGCTGTGGAAAATTAATCCCAAAAACACTAGACAACCGGATTTTTATCTGCAAACATCTGTACGCAGTAAGTCGATACACTACACCTTATATCTATCTAAAAACACGAATTAAATTAAATTATTCGGAAAACAGATCCAACGACAGCTATACACGACCAGCCGAGTCATCACTCACAAGAAAACGGCACCTTTTCGGTAAAAAAAAACATAAATTATGATCAGAAAACTAACTGAATAAACACAATTTTAGTCCCTGAAGAAGATCCAATATAGATCGAAACCTTGGAAACGTAAATCAATACGTCGTTTTTGCTAAAAACAAGACTGCCGAAAAAACTCCCCGAAAAAACATGTTTTCAGTCGAATTTTCTACCATAAACTTTGTTAAAAAAGGCAAAAAAAGGATTTTCTTAAATGATTTTTTTGCTAGAAGCTTTTAAATATTTGTAAACTAGCTCTAAAGTTATTTCTACCTGGGAAAAATGTGAATTTTGTGGCCTTGAGTAATTTATCAAAGCCCATTTCGCATATGGAGGTAAGCTTTCAAATGAAGCTGAAATTTGATTCATGGGGAATATTTCATAACAGCACAAAATTTGGAATGACATAAGCTATTTCTTTCATAATCAAAGTGATAAGTTATAAAGTAATTGGTACTAGGTTTTAATTTTTGTATTGCTAGTTATGTTGACTATCGTGTGTATTCAACCTCTGTCACATGACTATCAACTTGGGATGTGTATAATAAGAATTTGATGAATAATTTTTGAAGATCAAATTTCTAACTTGTTAAGTTACACTTCTTAGTAATACTCATAAATACGAGGAAGGATTTTTGTTGTCTAGATTTGAGTGTCAGTACTTTTTCCCGGTTAATTTATTTCTTGTACTGAAAATTTTACTTGGAAAAATTCTCCAAAAGGGAGGGGGGGGGGGGGTGTAGTATCTTGAAATAAGATAAACAGTAATCAAATACCTGACTACTTAAATACTACAGGGGGGAGGGGAGGGTTCAAACTCCTTTTATTGGAATATGAAAGAGCTAATCTCTCATTTGAGATATTCAATTTTGTTAGTCCATTTAAAATCAGAATCAAAGATGAGTCCGAGGTAATTGTAATTTTAAGTTTTATCTGTGGATTGAAAAACTAGGTCATTACATGGTTGCTTTTTAAACAACTTCCAAGATTTGAAAACGGTGTATTTTGTTTCAGTGAGGTTAAGAGACAGCAAATATTAAACTTAAAGAAAAATTCTCGAAACAGTTGCAAATCTGGTTTCATTTGAAAATCGACTTCTGCAGGATTATTGACATAATTAACAACGATGTGTCATCTGCAAAGAGTAATGGTTTCTCTTTTAGACAAAGCTTTGGTAAGCATTTCATGTACAAAAGAAAAAAAAACCCAGACAACCATTTGGTGGGTATTTCGAATTTGCAACACAAATATACGTACAAATATACCTGTAAGCATATCGTATAAAATGCAGCAAAACCAGTATATACATACGTATCATTTTGGAGGACATATATATTCTTGATTTGGATTGTATTGTCGTAATAAAATCATGCAATGTATTTAAATACGATAAAGAATATGCATGGGCCGCACATTGTAGGTGCAGATATACAAAATGGATTTAAATAACATTCTATACGATATAATCTGTAAAATAAAACACGACTTCTGGTTGTCTGGGTAGCGGTCCTAGGTTGCTTCCTTGTGGCACGCCGATATTTAAAGGCAAAGGCGTTCTGTTGCCTCTGTTGACTACTACGTACCGTTCTTGTTTACTCGGATAATCTTCAAATAATGTATTGACTGCTCTTTGGATACCATAAATAAATATTAAAACAGTTCATCCAGTAGCACAAAGTGATCAATGGTATCGAGACCTTTTTTAGGTCCAAATAGAGAATACTCTTTTGGTTTTCATACCCATACTTTTTGGTATCCATACCCTTTAAAATGTCCGCTCACATTCTGATGTCAAGGTACTCGAATCGCTTCTACACCCGTACTGATGAGTATAAAGAATTTTATAGGTTTTAAGAAAATTTATCAGACTAGAAGCAAGCATTTTCTTATGAATTTTGCTTAGAACTGTTGCAATAGAAATCAGCAAGTAGTTGTTACTTCCACATTTTCTCCCTTCTTTATTTATTGAGATAACTTTAGCCATTTTATGGTAATCGGGAAAGCAGCCAGTTTTGACCATTTTTATTGAAAACGTCGTCTTAAAAAGTATGTGAAAAGCTATGAAATTCGACAAATATGCAAAAAACTTCCAAAACGCCACTACACCAGATCGACTTCTTTAATTTGAAAACTTAAACAAAGGTCTGTGCAGATGAGACTCAGTAGATCCTGTGACAGACACCACGCCCCCATCTGCAAGTTGTCTTAAAGTGCAGCCTTCAGAGAGACAACTTCAAGACTCATATATATATATATATATATATATATATATATATATATATATATATATATATATATATATATATATATATATATATATATATATATATATATATATATATATATATATATATATATATATATATATATATATATATATATATATATATATATATATATATATATATATATATATATATATATATATATATATATATATATATATATGAGTCTTGAAGTTTTGGCAGGAATACTCCCTCTGAAGGATCGATTCAATTTACTATCACTCAGGTTCCTCATCAGGTGTGAGGTCATGAACCCATTGGTGATAGTGAATTTCGAAAGGTTACTTGAGCAAAATCTTCAAACCAGATGGGACGAGGATGAGAAGGGTCGGTGGCTCCACTCGATTATCCCAAAGGTAAGCCTTAAACCCTGGTTTAATAGGTTGAACTTGAGTCGGGATTTTGTTCGTATATTTTCCCGCCTCATGTCCAATAATTTTTCCTTGAATACGGTACTCTATCGTATAAATATTGCTGGCAGCAATTTATGCGGTTGCAGCCTAGGTTACCATGACATCGAGCATATTGTTTGGTCGTGTGAGGACCACCTTGTCACCAGAGCGAACTTCATAGATTCCCTTCGGGTCCGAGGAAAACCACCCGACGTTCCAGTGAGGGATGTGTTAGCTGTGATGGACTTGGACTATATGTTCAAAATATACTTTTTCCTAAAAGCTATTGATCTTCGACTATAATTCTTTTTTATTTTTATGTTTCCCTACCTATCTTCTTTTTTCTTAAAAAAGTGAACTAGATATAAGCACACAATTGTAATCAAACAAAACGAGTGTGGCTCCTTAAAGCCTAAAGGTATGAGCCGTTTTAAATAAAGAATTTACAAAAAAAAAATCGTTGATATAAGATGGTTTCAGGAAAATCGAGGAAATATTACGCACGAGAGTGCCAAATTTGCTAATATCTCTCTGAGTTAGAATAATTGAGGTCCAATTTAGCTGAACTTTCTGTTGAAAACGTTTGCGTTTCAGTTTCAAAACGTTTAATTTCAGATACAATACAAAGATTGAAAAATATACTCCAGATGAGGTTTAGACAATAAAGAAAAATTGTACAGGTAAATTAGAAATAATTTCCTTAACCCTTCATTTCATGATTTTTTTATTTTTTCCTGAAAAAATTCTCAATAGTGCGCAATGATGAGAACATGAAGGGAAAAATAATGAAAAAATATTATTTTCTCATATTTCGAGGATTTAGCCAAAATATTAATTGTTGCAAATTTGCAACAACATGAAATGGTTATACCTTTTCGTTCCTCATACAAGACAGCTAGAAATAAATGCTTATTCCTAATTTATCCAGCACTAATCGTAGTTAAAGCTCAAGAACTTCGTAAACCTAGTGTCTGGATACAATTTAGCTGGGGTTAGTACCTAAGTATGTTGGTTATCCACCATGGGTGCACGGATTCACCTAAGTTTCTGCCTAAGTATGTGCTTACATGCATTATTTAAATCAATTAGTTCGACGAATTTCCAATGCAGCTTACACAATAGCCGAACCAAATGGCTTCGTTTGATCTGTTATCGAGTAAATGTATTACTTATGTTGATGAAAGTATATTTTGGAAGAACAAGTCAATCAGGTGGGCTAGTTTACTATATGAATTCCGTTATCCGTGTATATTTAGCTGACCTGGAAAACTGATTGAACATTCTTATATATGAGAATTTCAAGGAAGCACATCTTACCTGTTGGCCATTTATGTGATTTGGATCTAAAAGTTTCCTGCCGATACCCGTAATCGAACCCACTACGCCTAGCATACCAAAACCAGACTCACGCCAGCGTATTCGCTAGCGGCTAGACCTCCTAGGCACAGTATTATTTGGGAGCTGGGGGGAGGGGGGGGGGGGGGTAGTTATGCGATAATATTCATTACGTTTGCTTAAAGGTGCCATATGGAAAGCTGAAACGTCTTTCCAATACAACTTTTTTTGAAAAAATAACCTGGTCAAAATCAATATCTTGACAATAAAATTCAAGCTTTGGACTTGTATTCAGTTCTTTTTCAGTAACTTCATTTTTTGTGAAAAGTTTAATGGTATTCTTCGTGCTCATAGTTTTTCAGCGCAATATACAGCAATTTAGAAACAAGTTCATTCTCGGCTGACAACAATGTTTGAATTATAAAACCTTAAAAATTGTGGTGAAAAAATGATTTTTATGCATGGTATACCTAAATTCAAAGAATCAAGTAACTTGAAAATCAGGAAATACAAATTGTTGAAGAAACAAATTGCGTTTTTCTTCAAACACCTACAATAAAAAACAAACAATATTTTTATTATCCCTTAATAATGAAAAAAACCGATGGATAAAATACATAAAAAATGGTTTTACCCGTATAACATTTGTTGAATATGGTACGCGTTTGGAAGAGTAAACAGAATTATAAGTAGGACTTCAATGGAACTGTTATTTACGTCTCTCCATGATGATTAAACTCGTACTGAAAACATAAAAACTGTTATCATAAATACTATACAAACGATAAAAAGTATTTGAAGAACATTATGGGACTAATGTATCAAACTAGGGTATAACATTATTAAGTAGTGAGCAGAAAAAAATGTTAATTATTATTTTCTAAAAATTTGAAAATATCTTCTACGAACAAATACAATCTTTTCCAGGGATCGTAAAATTATTTTTAAAATCATCGTTGGTTGCATTTGAAAAATTTAAGATTCAAAATTATTAATGTTAACACTTTAACTACTCAAAAGTCACAAATTTGTACTAAATATGACGCATGGTTGATGATCTAGCCAAAAGAATTTGTTTTTGGTTTTCCCCAATATTTTTACAGTTATCAGCCATTTTGTTCAGTTAGAGGCTTATTCATCTGCATTATTTAAAAAATATCTCGACAACATGATAATAGAACATTAAAAATAATAATACTTTCATCAGGAATCATATACACTGCTTAAACGATGAAACATTAGAAAGCACACTTTGTAGCCCTTAGACCTAACTAAAGGTGCTACCGTTGCATGATGTTGCAAATTTGCAACAATTTATTAAAGGGCGTTATATCAGACAAAAAATCAAAAAAATCTTCAAATTGTATTCAATTGTGTTAATTGCATTACTGAAAATGCGAAAATATTTTTTTTAGACCAAATTTTTTTTCGCAGTGTGAATTGGACTAGGTCAAAACTCTGAAAAATAAGCCTTTTTAAATATTTCATATTTTTCAGATTCAAATTGGTCTAGTTTCTATATGTATACTCAGAAAGTCTTTTTTTTTTAATTCAACGTAATTTTGAAGTTAGAAATATTATTGCCCTGAAGAAAAAAGTTGACTATTTGGTTTTCTGCAAAAGTTACAATAGCTTTAATTAATTGTTGCAAATTTGTTACTTTATGAAACGAAGGGTTAATATTAGAAATCGAACATCAAGATGCTGCTCTTATTTCTTGGTGTTGCTTCTTAATGACGATGGAATTTTAATTCAAACAATGTTTTAACAACCAAATTTTGAGATATTTTCCCATTTTTTCATTTATTTTACTAAAAGCAGCAAAGCACACTGGATCAGCTTGTTCAAAAAAAAAATATCATCCTTTAAAAATTTAAACAAGTCTTTTTGATAATCGAAGCCTCTAAACAATCTAAACATGATAAAAGTGTTAAAATGATAAAACTCATTTTTGGAACAAATGTAAATCCCATGGGATCATTGAAGGAATTGTGTAACTTTTACAATCCGATGCATTGGTTTTTTGTATTGAAATTGTTAATTTATTTTAATATTGATTTAATTACAGGTGAAATCAAAATGGTAAATAATATCTCAACAAACATTTTTGAAGAAATCATGTAATATAAATTCAACTTCATAGGATCAAGTCCGAAAATTTAATTAAGAAATATTTACTCAGGGAACAAAATTGTTTGCTAGGATGCAGAGGTGACCTCGGTCCAAAAGCGCCATTTTATAACTTTCATCCCTATCTCTATTTTCCCAACTATCTATTGACTACTAGAACGTGTCCAGCGACGTTATTGATGTCTAAAGAGAGAGCATCAGTTTTGTGCATTGAGAATTATGCTAATTCCAAGCATCATTCTTTTGACCTCTGAACAAAATTCATGGTCTCGGTCAATCACGGAGTAGCAACCGTTGGCGATGTGGAACTCGTTCTACTGAGCCACGCCAGCGATCATGGAATTCGAAATGTTTAATCAAGATAAAGAGGTCGATGTATGTATATATTGCATTAAAACTAAAACTTGTTTAATTGGCTGAAGTACGAAATAATGTATGACAACTGATAACATTTTGAGCTCTATGATTTAAGGTGGATGTGAGTAGTCAATCAAGCTTAGCTAAGCTAAGTTAAATCATGTTATATAAATTCAACTGTCGTATCTTATCAAAAATAATGTGAATAGAGAACCAATTCAAAGATTATTGGCACTTTACAATTAAATTTAATCAAATTTTCTTTTGTTTTTGGCCACTTGACTTAACTAAACCAACTAAGATTTTAGTAGAAACACAGATAAAAAGCTGAAATCTTGTATCAGAAAAAGGTTTAGGCAGGTTATCCAATCAAATGGAAAAATGTGTCTATATTTATCTGAAGGATGGATCTCATATAAGTAGATTATCAATTAACTCGTCTATAGTGTAGATCGTTAATGCAGTAGATACTAAAGGTTCAACAACTGAGTCGAACTTTCAACTGTTTCATTTTTTGAAGTTTTCGAAACCAAATAAACGCTTGACATTCATGAAGTTTAGTTGAGATTTTTAAATGTGCTTAGCTGTGCTGGCGGAAATAAATATACCATTGCGCTTAGAGGAAAAAGATATTTTTTAATATTATGTTGCTCCTCCTTGTCAAAAATTTATCAGCGTTTAAGCCGATCAAACCTTAAAAAACGTCAAACGCACTGATAACTGACTTCCACCGACCATTTTCGTTGTACAATTTGCCGTTTGGCCGTGGTTGATGTTCTCTGCATTAAATGTTGCCAAAATTGAGTTATTTATGATAACGGGTGAACTTTTGGCACCGCATTTACCACAAACGGCAAAAAGTCGTCCTACTTTCGAGCCCAATGCATGCGGGAATATGACTTTTTTCGCTTTCGGTTCGCAAAAATCTTCGGTACCTAACCTAAGAACTCATTCGTTTTTATTGCCTTTTTGTCCGAGACGCGGAACAGGTTCATCGATGCTTTTAGTTTGATGAGTTCTGGGAAGGATAACATTGTTTCCCTGCTTGGATCGAATTTTTCATAAGAGACAAACTATCATTATTCAAGCAAAGAAGAATTTAAACTTTTGGACGTTGCGCATGCAAAACACCTTGGTCACGTTCATAATTTTCCCTTACACAAGAGAGGTTGATTCTGATTTCGAAATAACTGTCTCATCCCATGAGTTCCCAGGCTTGTTTCCGTAATCAAATTAACGCATCGCTCATCTTGATAGACTTGAATCATAACCTGACTATCACGCTCGAGCTTCGCCTCTCTTTGGCGGAGAATATTTAAAAACCCCCAGACGCATTTACGATTCGCACCGCTAAAAGCTGTCTGCCCCGTGAGAATTGTCCAAAAACCGCCGTATGATATGAGTTTGGGGTAGAAAAAAAAACTCGAGCGGCATCCAAAGACACCACAAACAGAAACCGCGTGATCGTTATAATTTTTGCAGGTGAAATACCTGACTTCAAACAATCAAAAATGCCGACCAAAACGCGGCCGCCGCCCGAAATCAAGACTCGCACAGACGCAACCAAAACAAAACTTTTATAGTTAATATGGCGAAGATATTCCGCGTCCGAAAACATCAGGCAGGACCCTCTTTCATCTTTGTTTTACGATCTCATTTTTTCCTCCGTTTTTTTTTTGGACCGTCTCTGCTTTTTCTTTGCCCCATCAGCCGTCATCGACCGACCCTTGTCATATGGATCTTTAAAATCGCGGAAAGCAGAAAAAAAACACAAAGTATTAAATAAAAATGGACGTTCAGCAGCGCCAAAATAGAGCAGCGAGCGACGCGCTTTCGGTTGAACCGCGCCTCGTTTATTTTTTCTTAATCAGTCAATTTTTTTTAACGACCCAACCACCCATCAGTTTGACTGAGAAAACCTGCCACCAAACACCTTCGTCTCCAGAGCTATGACGTCCCTCCGCTTAAGGTCCTGCCATGACCTGGGCAGCAATCGTGTTTCGTTCCGTTCGCTATCTTCCAGGAATCTTAATTTGCACGGTCACTTTTATCGAAGATGAGGAGGCTCCAGGGAGGATCATCTAATGTTTGACACCGCCTTCCTATTCTTTGAATACGCTGCGGAAGGCGCCTAGCTGCTGCGGTAAGTTATCATCGTCGTTGGCTTGAAAGAGCCATTGGCAGCATAATCTATTCACGATTTGGTTCAATATAGCGGAATCCTGGATCGAAGGACGAAAAATAGAAAAAAAGGAAAATTTGATATTTATTATCGAAAATTTCTAACGGGACATGAAATTTTAGTTTTTGACTTCTTGATTTCCAAATCATCCCAATCATTATTTTTGAAATGATTCTTAACATGTCAAATCACTACAAGAAAAGTTTCAAGTTTTGTTTTTCTAGAAAAATATAGAAAAAAAACTGTCTCTGAAATATCTGTACATATATTTCATAATAAATCAAAATTATTCCAAAGATTTATAATGCTTTTCATTATTGGTTAAACCTTATTAAAAATGCCTGAAAAATTGAATGAAATAAAAAAATTTTCAATATTGGGGTATTTCGACAACGTATTGGAAAGGCGATATTCAAACTTTAAAGTTTCTTATATGCGAGAAGCATGCATTAACTTAATTCAGTGTTGTATAGAAATGGGACACTATCTTTTGCTGATTGCTCATTTTCTAGAAATCGGACATTTAAAACTTTGACAGCATTTTACCGCCTGTGAAAAGTTCAATTCGACCTTTTTTCCAAAATTTTAAAATTCACTCGTTTTTGAGATATTTACGATACAAAAAAAGGATTAAAAATAAAGATAATTCAAGGAATTACTGTACGTGAGTTGTGGAAAAGAATGCAAACAATGTCAAAAATGTCTACAAAGCTTAAATCAAAGCATTGGAGTGAAGCACATGATTGGCAACTACGGAAAAGGGTAATCGGGAAAGTGAAGTCTCGGTACCGAGGCAATGAGACAGATGATTTCTGATGGACCACAAAATTTATAAAAAAAAACTTAATTTCAAGCAAATTCCTGCATTTGAATCCTTTAACATGTATGCTAGTGGCTAGGTCCCTTGAATATTGAAGTATGTATTTGCTGGTTGTTTTGTCAAAAATATAATGATGTGCCAAGATTCTGCTCCCGTGAAAAAAAAAACAATTTTCAAGGCGAAAATTTTGGTTTACGCTGTTTGAAAAAGCCTAAAAAGAGTAGTCTTGTATGAACCTTTCGCTACCAACGATCTACACTAACCGATTATACGTTAATTTCAATATCATGATGGTTTTAGTTCGTTATTTGCAGGTTTTGCCAGCAGACATTCCATCAAAAACGCTTTTAAGAGGCTCAAAAAATAATCAGGTTTTGTTAGTTTCGAAACCGCTGCATCCACTGAATTGACCTCAGTTTCTTTTATAAGAGGAATTTGGGCCAAAAACTAACCGAAATTGAAGAAGGAGAATGCAGCTACCAAAAAAACAGATAAGACAATGTTTAAATTATAAAAAGAAACTGATCAATATCATGACTGACAAAATTGTACGCCGGTCGATGGGAGGTACCAAGAATGAAGTAATATTTTTCTATCAAAAAACTAAAAATAATTTATTTCAATTTATTTATGAATTATTTCTGGATAACCTTCATTTCCTTCATAGAAAATATTTTGAAGAAATGAATGTTTTTGAGATACACGCATTCATAACTGTCCTATTTCTTAATTAACTAGCCTTTATATATAGTTATCCCTTCCTTTTTCAGAGGGGAAATAGGAAGGGGGAGGGGGGCTCTCGTAAAATTTTTATCATAACTCGAGAGTTAGTCAAGCAAATGGAACCAGATTGAGCAATTGGATACGAGAAATTTTTCAATGCTTATTTGAGCTACCTCACTTCTTTCAAGTGAGGAGGTTGAAAAAGGCAGGGGGCCTTCCATAAAATTTTAATTGTGAAAATCGATAACTTTTCGAGCAAAGATAAATAAATTGGCATGGGAGGATATTTGGAAATGGGAAAAGGTTTTATGATTGTTTGAAATTCCTTTCTATTGGCATTGGAAGGATAGAAAGGGGGGAGGAGTTCCATACAAAGTTTTTCAATAATCGATTACTGATCAAGCGAGGGGAATCAAATTTGTATTGCGAGAGTATTTGGATGAACGAAGTGTTCTCAATATGGCTTGAGGCTCTTTCCACCTCTCATTGGAAAAACAGAAAGGGGGAGAGGGCTCGCGTACAATTGTTTGCTCGACTGGTGAAATAATCGCGCAAATGGAACTAAATTTGGCATGGGAGGATATTTGGAAACGGAAATAGAATATATAATTGTTTGAGACCCCTTTATGATACCAGTATACAAAAGGAAGAGAACTATCAATAGAATCGGTCATACGAAAGAAACTTAGTTCAATAGGGGAGGGTTTTTGGGATGAAACATTTTTTCTATGCTGATTCGGAAGCCCTGTAATGAGTGGGGAGGAAAAGGGAAGAGGAGGGCTCTCATACATTTTTTTTTTCATATCTTGATAACATTTTAAGCAAATGGGGTCAAAATACCCGGCTAACAGGAAATCGTAATAGAAATGATAATCCAAATCGACCAATAAGACATTTTCAATAACCATCGGAGATATGTTAGTATTGATTGATTTTCTATAATATATTTAAAACAAGCTTGGCCCAAAAAAAAAGTTGAAATGGATAGCAGTTTAGTCAACTTGTAATTATGTCTCCAAAAAGATGAGGATATCCTATTTCAACATTAACCATTTGAGCTATCTAAAAGTGAACTGATTTACGATAAATGGGTCCTTCAATTGATACTCTATCCGACTGGTCTCTCCTTCTCTTGTTTTGGTCGGATCATAAAAAGATAATCTCATCTATAGAGCTATACCGTTGATCGTTTGAATTGATAAGTTGGCATCGTAGTAAAATCACTGATAATGTAAGATGTCGGGTTGCAGCTCAAATGACTGGAGTTTTTATCTTGGTCAAGGATTTTTTTGTTTTATTCAAATTTGTGGGGAAATTGAATCGTTGGAATCTTGTCATTGTTAATATATCACCTCCACTTTTTTAGCTATATGTACCAGAGTTTTTCTGCCAAGGCAGGAAATATTTTCGAAGTTGATTTTTTAAAACTGTCTATTTTTTCCTTTTTTTAAAATCGAGCCTAATTTATGATATAGCTTCAACCATAATGATGTCAACATGAGTTTCCGTTTACATATCGAATCCGATGCATTTTCTCGATAACACACCAAACATAAAATCGCATTAAAAATGATAATTCAAGTCATTAAAAACTGTTCTGCTAATCGTTATTCCAACTAACGCAAGTAAAAAGTCGTAAGAATCGTAACTCGAAGTCGGATTAAATGGTTTAAATCGGATATGATAAAAAATCCGCCATGTTTACAGATTTTGAAGACCATTTTTTTCATTTTATTCTCCTGCGTGGGTCAAGTGAAAGAATAGCTTTGTTGTTCTCTCTGAAACCAGCAGTGCAACCAGATTGTCGAAAATCAGATGGGGTATTTGCAAGAATTGTCCAATGACAGAAGCAGCAAATATTGTCGCTGGAAAAAACATAAAAGATAAAACATTCAATGACGTTTGAAGACTACACTTTTTCTTGTCCTTCAACCTAAAATTAAAAAATTACCCAATCGACCCAAAACCCAATCGACTTTTTCCAGTACCGATAAAGTTCACTTGAGAAAAAACTATATCACAAGACGGAAACGGTTCATTTTAGTATAATCCTTGTAAGCAGCTGTCAAAACTGTGTTTTGTATCTTGAGTGGATGCATTTTGTTAATTTTTTTAGTCCATGATTCAGTAATAAGGAATCCATTATTGTGTCATATGTATTCAAAAATAATTTACGCTCTGTAAGAAAGGCTCCAATCCACGTTAAGTGAATTAAATCGGGGTTTTCATATTGTTAATCAACGTTAAACTTTATTCAGCATTTATTTAATGATATATTTGATATCATTTATATGTCATTCATTTGTCAAAATCACACCCACAATTTACCCCATCGGCCAAACGGCTGACGGCCAACGCAGAGCGCGAGACACTATGAAAATAATCCTTCGTTTTCTTGCTGACTCAGTTGGTACAGTTGATTAAGTTATCGGACTTGAAAGTCGAATTAAGAGTGTTGTGTTAGGTTCCATTTTCCCTTTATTTTTTTATTATTATGGAATAAACTATCCAACAGGATGAAAATACCAAATTTTTTTCTTGTTTCGCTCGAATGAAGTGGTGATGAATCATTCTGCTTGGGAGTTTGAGTCTTTATGTCAGTAGTGCTTTTCTAATTATATCATCTTTGGTACACTACACATTTCAGTGCATTTTTGGCATAAAGTGAAATTACCATTTATTGTCACACTGTATAACTTGGATTTTCAACACATGCTTTATAAAAATGTTATGAAATTCAAAATAAATGAAATTCCGATTAAATTTTCTAAAATTCAACAAATCACATGTTTGTTTTATGTTTGAGAACTTGTTATGAAAATTTAAACGATGGCCGTTACGTGAATTTCAAGATATTTCAGCTCGATTGCTGTATTTCAAGTCGCAAATAGAGATGTCAAATTTTGTGAGATAATTGATTGTTACTTGATCCATCATTTGGAGAAAATATGAACAAAAAATATTCAGAGTAAAATTTTTTGCAAGTTCATAGTTGAAGTTTTAGTACACAATAGAGTGCCTCAAATGACCCGACAATTGAAAAAGTTATGTGCTGCAGGCTTTAATTGATTCTAGGCCTAGTACAAGGTCTCATGCCAAATTTGGTTCAGATTTGATCACGGGAAGGGGTCGCTCAACGAGCCTAAAGTTTGTATGGGATTTTGAGACATTTTGTTTGGGAGGAACATGAAAATCCAGATTTTCATGAATAACGTTGGTCCTTTTCGATTTTTAATAAAAACAGGTTTAATTGAAGCCTAAACTATGATAAATATTTCATCCGAAGACTGCATTTCAATTCGACTTATGATAAAAAAGTTATTAGACTTAAAAAATGGGGTAACTTTTTTTATGGTGATTTTCATCACTGTTAATGCTGCGTGAAAATGTTCGATGCAGTTTCTCTCAATAATAGTGATGAATATCACCCTGAAAAAAGTTACCTCATTTTTGAAGTCTAAAAACTTTTTATCATAAGTCGAATTGAAATGCAGTCTTCGGAAGAAATATTTGTCATAATTTTGAAAAGAAATTGGCCGAAGGGAACCAAAGTTATTCATGAAAATCTGGTTTATTATGTTCCTCCCGAACAAATTGTCCCAAAATCCCAAACAAACTTCTGGCTCGTTGAGCGACCCCTTTCCGTGATCCAATCTGGCCCAAAGTTGGCATGAGACCTTGTACTAGGCCTAGGATCAATTTAAGCCTGCAGCGCATAACTTTTTCAAAAGTCGGGTCATTTGGGGCAGTCTAGTGCACAAGCATTCCATTTCTATCGAAGTATGAACGGCACGGTAGGTGTTCTTTTAAAAATAATTGAATACCCTTTTTCACACTCAACTTCAAACCAAAACCCTTGTACCTTGAACTCATTTAATAAATCTGCAATTCACAATCACAGACAGCCAGCCCGACAGAAATCCATTTTTTTCTATAGGATGGTACCATTTCACAGATTTCATTTTTTAATTCAGCGCCCAATTTTACAGTAGAAGCTTGGGTCAGTTCCCTACCCTTCTGAAACACGAGTTTGAAATGCACTTTTATTAGCTATTATCTGCTATTTTTAATTTCCAGCCCAATGTAAAATGCGCCATTTTAGTGTCTGAATTCATCTGATTGAAGCTTTTTAGTTTGATAAGTATGGTAATGTATGTTGTATCAAATATTTGAGCCTGTCAGTAGCTATTTTGTAAGATCCAACAAAATTTTCACGAAAAACATCATGTCAATTGTATTTAATCAGAAGTTATTTCCTTAAACCGTCAGAAAATCTATTGCAGCAATACTGTGGGCGCGATTGAGTTTTAATTTGTTCCTCAACACATGCCGGCAGCGGGAATTAAAAAGCCCTCACTCCTCGTCGATCGATGACATGCTTAGGAGACCAGAAAAGTTTTCTCTCCGGCACCCGTCATCGACGACGATCCCAATATATCATCTTACTTTGGCTGACCGAATGGCATCATCTTAGGGCTTATGGAGTGAACCCTTTTTTCTTTTTTTTTCTGCCTCTCCTCAAGAGTACAGTTGCATGTCCGGATGGATCGCTAATAAATCCTGACTCCGGACAGACGTTTCATGTAATATCAAACTGTATACACATTGATATGCGTGTACGGTGTGTGTTTTGCGGTCTCAAAGAGCGAGCGGAGATGTTCAAGTTCCTCCACAACACCGCAACCAGGCGTATTGCACTTATTTCCATATCTCAACGTATAGGCCGTACGAACGTTGGTTGGAAGAAAAAAAAAAAAAGAGTCTGCCAACGATTATGACTAGAGACAGGTAAATTTCTCCTAAAATAAAGCTTCGTGCGTATCAAAGTGCATAAAAATATAAACGCACCAACCAGTATGCAGAGGAATAAATTTCTCCATCACCGCACGCGTGCATATCGCGTTCTACAAACTACTATACACATCCCACGATTGCGACTTTAGATGGAGAGCAGAAAGGAGGAAAAAAAATGATATGATGATGCGTATTAAATCTGGTGTGGCATAAAAATGTGGCATGTGTGTGCCCGACAAAGGGAAATCGGGGGAGGATAACCTGAGGGATCGGTAAAGGTACCGTTTGATCCGCAACCCACTGCCTATGTGAATGCTAGGAAATGTGGATGATCCAAGCAATGACGATGTGGTGACGGAGAAGGTGCATCATCCCAGCAAAGCAGTTGGAGGCGTTTGTCGATGCAAATTGGGGTCCCAGGCGATGATGGAAGGTGCCCCAATAACCGCAGGTATCGGATCAAGTACAATGTTGGCCTGGATTCGAGAAAGTTTGAGTTTGGTTTTCAAAACAACAACAAAACGTGCAAATCCGGGTGAGAAATTTCGCTCGCAGAATGTTCCTGACGAAAGTCCCCCGAAGCCAATAAGGTTCCCACAACTTCGTGTTCACGGCCAAGACCAATCAAGATTAGAAGGATTACAACTGCCCGATTACATCTGGCTCGTTGATCGGAGTATGACACCGATCAACTCGAAAACAAACGATGCCAACCTGCCAGATCTTGTGGTAATAGTCCTCGGGACAAAATCCCACAGATCATCCAACAGATCAACATCAGCGGGAAATTGACCGCCAGCCAGCAAGATCGTGTCCAAAATAGTAATGAAGATGACAATCCCCCGAGACGATCCCGAATGATTTCTCCGCGAAACCCGATTTCGGATCCCCCGACGGACGCGAGCAAACAGGTTGAAACGAGATCTCCCTCGGGGGATCCCAAAACCAAAAAAAAATCTCTCAACCCACCCAGCGTGCAGTCCACACGATCTCTGATAGGAGATCTTCTAAGTGCTGCGGCACAATATTTGAACCAACCTGTTACCCACCGAAGATTGCTGGTTCGATGATGGGTTCGTGGCAAGTGATCTGGCTGCCAAGTGCAGTGCAGCAAGCAGTCTTTTGCCTTAGATCTGAGGGTGGTGACCTGAGGTGAAGCAACCCAAATGGATCGATCATGACCGAAGTTGGTTGTTGTTGAAATGATCTTGAACTTGATTGGGAAGCATGCTTGCGGAAGATAGATTTTCAAAACGATTGATGTTAACAAAAACTTCAAAATTGGAATCCGTTGTTCGTTGCTGAAGATATGTCTAATACTATTAAATCAAATAACTGAATTTATAAAAAATATGACTAGTCGTTCTTTTACAGAAAAAACTGAAGTTTGAATCCCGAAGAATAACAAAACTTTTTGTTATTCATCTTGTCTTAGTTCATGCCTAAAATTATTTAAACATAAAAACATTAAAATAATTAAAAACATAAAACAGTCAGGCCTACTGTGGAGTTGTTGATAGTTGGAGTATTATCTTTCCTTCAGTGGCTGAAAATGAATTATTTTGTACACAATTTCTTCGGTTTTCCAGACAGTGCCATTCCATAACAAAATAACCACCGAAAAAAAAATCATAGCATGCCATAAGTTCCCATTGGCAATCGATAAACAACGTAGGGCAAACACTTTTTTTTTGTTTACTTAATACATTAATAAAAATCATCGAACATTCTGTCGTTCATTTTGACCAAAAAGCACAACAGGAGTATTGAATTGAAGAAACGAGTAATTCGACACACCATATATTGTGCGTTTAGATAAAAGTTTTATAAACGTCGTTTGTGAACTGGCATCATGGCTGACTTCCGACCAAAACATATTGAGTCGTTTTATTTAAGCGTGCGCCAAGAAATTTTCTGTTTTCAAATCCACATAAAATCAACGTTGCCACAAATTCATTTGAATCGTTTGTGTAAAGCATGGATCTCTACAAATCTGGACGCTTTAAAACGGGTCTATCTTGGAGCTATGTAAACGAAATAAAAATATTTTGTAATCAAAATGTAGGGTTTTTACTGCACTTCAAAGGAAAAATCAGAAAAAAAATATTTCGATGTTTTTTTGATAAAATTTTGAACTTTTCTTCTAGAACCACTCATCAAAGTTTGGACACCCTATTCACTGACCTCAGTGGCCATTTTGTTCCACAATCTCTTCATCTCTGTTGCTTCCCGAGTCGTCCTACCATTCTTCTTCATCTTCTGCTTGACAATTGCCCAAATTTTTGAGGGCAGTTGAGTGGGTTGATGTACTTTTCAACAAAATCCACCCGTTGGCCGAATACCACTGTAGTACCTCCTAGCTGTAGTGGCAGCATGCCAAATCTGGCGAAAACTTTACTGGTCTTTTGTGAGATCTATTTTACGAAAAAAAAAAAAAACATTTTTTAAGGCACTCCTCTTTGTACATTTCGGAGTCCATGGTCTTGTTTTTCACAAAAACCGGGGTTTTTCGTGCGCAGCTGCAAATACCTTGCTGGATCAAACACTTTCTTGCCAACTTATCGGCAAAAACGAATTTGAATTTGGCGGGGACATCACCCCGACCAGTGCAGTGCACTACTGCAGTGGCTTTATAAAATTTTTGGCCAGGAAGCTGCCCAAAATCCATCTTCGCCTACGTTTCGTCATCCATGAGGATGCATACGTCGTACTTCGTTGGAATTTTGTTTTATAACTTCCGGGCACGTCCTTAGGATACTAATTTCTGCTTCAATGTACGGTTTGGTACTGGCCCGATAGGATCGTATTTCTACGCGCAGACTAATCCTTCTGACGGTGCACCGGTTGGCGTTGAATTTCTTGGCGATGTCGTAGTCCGACTACCCTGTGTTTGCCTTGATCGTTCTCAACACCTTCAAATGCAGTTTTTGATTCTTAGGTTCACTATAACGCTTGGTATGAACCTGCCGATTGATAGTATGCATCTCACGAAAACGTTCGAGAACGCTGCACAAGGTTGATTTGAGAATTTTTAACGATTTCGCGATGTTTTTAACCCAACTACGTCGGTTTTTAACGTGGGTGTCCAAAATTTATTTTCGTTCCGGGGCTTCCATCACGTGTAACTATTTTGGACCAAAACGAATCGTAATGAAATTTTCAGCACTGATAGAGGAAACATTTCCGAACACAGTACTGTCAAAACATTTCTGATCCAACAACTAGGAGCGCAATGGTATAATAAACAGTGCGTCCAGATTCATGGTGACCCATGCTTTATCTCATTCTTGCCCGTAAGAGTATATTTCTCGCGAACACAAACGATTGCTGGCGACAGCAACAAAAAAAAACATTTCCACCCCGGCAGAGGGTGGTTTGTACAAAATATTTCGATCCCGACCGATTTTACTCAAACTGTTTGGGCGCTCATACAAGCAGTGCCATACACGATGCAAATCGTGTTCACAGCGACAAAATTTCATCGCAATTGTACACATGTTGTGTAGTCTGTGGCCCGCTTAATGTATATGTAGAGATACTCTGGTGGATACAAATTTATGTGTGGTAATAATGCAGTGCATATAATGCACTGTTATTTTTTTAAACACAACTGTCAAAAGTTCGGAAGTAAGTTCGGGATCGGAAGTCCGGACTTCGTAAGTAAAATTTAGTGCTGGCGCTATAATATAGAATCAATGTTGGCACATTAATGTCCATTGATATGTGTTTAAGAAAAACTTTGTAAACACTGGTAATACACATTCATTATTTTTTCTACACTGAAAAATATCTCGATGATAATCGCGAGAAGGTCGATATTGTAAGCTTATTTTTGAAATGCATTCAAATGTTTCATCTTGAAACTGATGTCAGCTTGTGAAACTGATGGCAGCAGATCTCAAATTCAATGTCGGAAAGACCAAGTCAATGGAGATAAACCTAGTAAATCGCTCCAGTTTCATGGTAGCTGGACAACAGGAACATCTGGCGCTCACGTCAGATATCTCTACGAACGAAAATTCGAATTTTTAACTCAAACGTCAAATCCGTATTGCTGTACGGGTGCAAAACTTGGTGCACATATGCGGTGACGACGCGAAAACTTCAAGTATTTGTGAATCTCTGCCTGCGGAGCAGCGATGCCACATTAAAATCGGTATTTTCAAGCCCGAAAAAATCGGTATTCGGCGTAAAAATTTCAAAAATAAATAGCAGAAATAGCAGAAAAACTACAGTTTTGATAACCAACTTATCTTAACATCCATGTTAAGCTTTTCTTCTGATTCTAATGCTTTTTTGCAACAGGGTGATAAAAAAGTCCGGTCACACAGGAAAATCTCAATATTTCAAAGAATAAGAAGAAAATCTGAATCCGGCTTTCATAGCTTTATTCAGTAACTCATAAAGATACTTGACAGACGATATCTCGGAATTACACCACCTTTCTCTGATCGAACCAGCTTCAGGCGTCTCGGAACGTCGTCACAAGCGGCGCGCACGTGCTCCATCGGCATCTCTTCCTAGATTTTCATAATAACTCGCTTGAATCGCTCCAAATTTGTTATTTTATAATCTCTCAGCTTTGACATCATGTATCCCCACACGAAATAAACTAGTGGATTCAGATCCGGAGACGACGGTGGCCATTCAATCTTCGAAATAAAATCGGTCAAGTTTTCCTCACACCACGCCTGAACAACCTTTACGGTGTGGGATGTGGCACCATCTTGCTGGAAGCAAGACTGACTTCAGCTTGTCCGCAGGAGCTTGCTAGGGCTCACACTCCAAACTCGATCATTTGGCGGTTGACTGTTTGCTCCAATACGAACAGTTTCTCGTCCGAAAAAATAATCTCGTCATCTGCACGCCAACCGAGCACTGATAACAGCTGCTCTTAACTCTGCCATGGCTCACAACTCAATGTAAACAAACTGCACAGAAACGAAACTCTGTCACTTTGGGCAGCAAAGTTAGCCCTTCCATTTGACATATAGATGGCACCAGAGAGATGCGATGTGTGGGCTACAGGCGACCCCAAAAAAGTGTGACCGGACTTTTTTGTCATCCTGTAAATAATCAATCAGTTTAAAAAGTTTTTCAACATACTGGTTTCTTTAATTTGTGAATTTTTTTTAAAGGATTCAACAATTTTATTTGTATGAACTATTCTTATTTAGCATCTGTTATCAATCTTCGCATTCATTATTAGTCAGGCTTAAGGCAAAGTCTGATTAGCAATTTGACATTCGAGTAGTATCGTGATTTTAAAACATTATAATTTCTGTTCCATCTTTAAACACTATTATTATTTAGTATTTTATGCTATTGAATTCCTCATACTGAATACTGTTTATCACGAGCGCGCATTTATCTTAGTTCCTATTTTTTTAACATCCAACTTTAAGATGTGATCTGTTAACGTCTGATACTGCTATTATTCCTAATCTACCATTTTGAAGACCAAGATTCCATCTCAAGGTAGTTGGCCATAGAAAACAAAGTTCGCGAAATTTGACAACAACAATGAAAAATGATAGTTTTGATTTCATTTTGGAAATATTTTTTCTATTTGACCAAATTTTTCAATAATCGGTATGAAATCGGTATGTTTCGCCAAAAATCGGAATTCTGTATAAACCGATTCTTGGTCGAAAATTTCCTCAAAAATCGGAATAAATACTGAAAAATCGGTTTGTGTGGCATCGCTGCCTGCGGTACAGCATCCGCGCTTGGTGGCTTGGCAACTGGATCTCGAATGAGGAACTCCATCGCCGGTGTCATCAAAGGGCGCTAGAAATCGAGATTGGGGAACGTAAGTGGAGATGGATTGGGCGCACGCTGTGAAAAGATGAGAACGAGATTTGCAGAGGCTCTTAAATGGAATCCAAAAGGACATCGCAGAAGAGGCAGACCCAGAAACTCGTGGCGGTGAAGCCTTGCCGCCAAAATCCGAACACGGAAAATAAAGTATAGTTTTTTCAACAATATTCCACCTAATTTGAACTATATTTCTGATTGATTCTTGGCCAACTATAAATATTAAATTTTGAACCACACATACAATAGATTATCTGATTGATTTTGTGCATTCAATTATACATATGATAGATTCAAATATAGCTGTAAGATTGATTTTTTGCATTCAACTATACATATGATAGATTTAACTTTTATTGTATGATTGATTCTTAGCATTTAACAATAAGTATAGTAGATTAAATTATACTTATATGATTGATTCAATTATGAATATTTTAGATTCAACTATATCTATATGATTGTTTTTTTTTTGCATTCAACTATATGTATATTATTAAAATTACTACACAAACAGTTGGCTTTAAGCTGTGTTCTATCGTACATCAAAATTAAATTTCATTATCATTACAATTTATTTATCTATTTTATTTTTTTGGGCTTGTGATATACACAGAAAAAAAATCTGAATCCTTCACAACAGTGAAATTGAAAACCTGTATCATTACATGACGTGGAACGCGATTTATTGATGTAAATTTACAAATTAAAAACAGTTGAATCCTTAACAGCACTGAATTCGTATGACACAAATATTACTTGACACGGAACGCGATTATTTGATATAAATTTACATCACATATGATGTAAATAAAAAGAAGCATCACATACGACGGAATTTTCAGTGCGAATTAAATATTACTCGTCTTTAATATTTTACATGTCTTTAAATTTTAAACGTCTTTTGAAGTTTACAGACGTGGAATATTCAACTCGCACTGAAAATCCCATCATATGTGATGCTTCGTTTTTGTTACATCATATGTGATGTAATAGAAATAGAAATTTCTTAAAATTACACGACATAGAATGTGATGAGGGCATTGAATTTCAATTTAATAGGATCAGACAAATTTAAACAAAGTGTCAAGTCAAAGTCGTGCACCAAAAAGCATTTTTTTAACAGTTTTCCCGCGATTAAAGTTCCCAGAGATCTTCGTGAAGCAGGAAGCGGTTCTGGAAGCAGCTCCAAGTTATTCAACTTTGGATCCGGTCTTCGAGAAAAAATAAAAGTGTGAATGTGACTCCTAATATAAAAAATTGTTAGATTAAAAAAATCATCGTCACCAAATGAAATAAATTAAATTAATTACAAAAAGGTTTTATTTTTATTATGACATGAGATAATTCCATTATTGAATCATAAATACCAATAAATAAAACAAAACAGATTCCAATTGGAAAGTTTTCTTCCAATATTCAGTGGTTTTATAATTTACATCATTTTTATTTTACATGTTGCCATATTTTACATCATTTTTTATTTTACACGTTGCAACATTTCACTGGCGTGTAATTTCCAACTAGCACTGAAAACTCCGGCACATATGATGCTTCTTTTTATTTACATCACATGTGATGTGATTTTACAGATTTTTTTCGTTGTGTGTAGCTCAGTTGGCAAGTCTGTTGTCTCCTGAGCCGATGTCCGCGAGTTCGAGCCCAAGAGTAAACATCGAACACAGTTGTACCGGATAAGTTTTTCAATAACGATTTGCCAACTGCAACGTTGATAAAGTCGCGAATGATATGAAGATAGTAAAACGACTATAATCGAAACAAAAAAAAATTACAATTTTCACATTTATTTCAAATAACTCTTTCGTTTAAGTCATCCAGTTTGGATACACTGGCATGCATGTTCGGTCAGACTCCAGTGGCTTAGCTCGGAAGCACCACTCAGGTGAAATGTTGTTCGGAGACCCTCCGGAAGCTTCTAGTGCGGAACCAGTCGGCACATTTGGCCCCGAACTGCTAATCTCTGGAATGATTTCCTGCAAAAAAAGCCCGGGGATCTTGGGCAGTTGGCCGACATCGGGTGGTTTTTCCTCTCGCACCTTTTCCCATATTTTCAATCGAATTCTTGTTCTGTTGATGATTTCGGTCACGTGGACGGATTTTATGTTAATGAAGTGCACTTCCTCCGATGGAAAATATGTAAAAATGGTGTTAAATAGTGGAGGCTTCATTATGAAGCAACTAAATTAAAAAATCTTACCCGTCGTGCTGCTCAGGGCACACTATCGTCCGTTGTTGGCGCGACATCCAATTGTATTTGAATCTATTATAGCTATAATTCAATTAATTATACCATTATATTTGAATCTATTATATTCATAGTTTATTGCGTAAGGTCAATCAGCAGTTTGTAGTTGAATCTGTTGTATTTATAGTTGAGTGTTTATAATTTATCATAAAATTGTATTTAAATCTATCATATCTAAAGTTGAATCAATTATACCATTACAGCTGAATCTATCATATTGATAGTTGATTGTGTAAGGTCAAGCATCAGGTTGAAGTTCAATCTATTATATTTATATTTGAATGCTCAAAAATCAAATACATTGTGATGATTGATATAATTAGCTGAATTATTTGAAACAACAGTCTTTTTTTTTCTCCGTGAACTGTCGACGAGAGCCTTGACTGGGACCAAGTTAAGACGCTAGCTCCAGATCGTCAACAGTGGAGGTCTTTTACCACGGCCCTATGCACCGGAGGATCGGCGCGGAAACATTACGAAACTGATGTGGCTGTTAAAAGTTGGCAAATGGTATGAAAATTGAATTTTTGAATGATTTAAATATGAAAAATCTAAAAAATATACCGAATCCAGAAAATGTAAATGATGTCCGAAGCTTGCTTCATTTAGAATTGGAACAAACTTTTGCTCATATTGTGGCGCTTCTGGTGAACGGATTTGGAAGTTCTTAGTACCCATGTGCCCGGAATTTCAGCTTCCCGTATGTATTTTATTGACATTCCGCAAATCTACTTTACTTAGCAAACAATCAATTTGTAAGCCGAAAGAAGAGAAAAATTTCTGCAAAGTTTTTTTTTTAAATATCCATTGTGGTCTGCATCTAGGCTAGCTAAACAGCTTAGTTTGCCCAGAAATACCGTATGGCGGCGTTATCAAACGGTATAAGGAAACATTGCCGACGATTCGGAAGCCTCAAGCCAATCGTTGGGGTAAAACATCGTGGTAAGATTTTGAAGACGATTAAAAGTAATTCAAATCCCTCGTTCCTTTATTTAGCCACAAAATCCGGTGTCACCCGACTCATGGAAGGAATCAAGTCGCTGACTATGTTTGACGAGTTCTTGTGATGGACGATAAAACCTATGTCAAGGCTAACTTCGGGCAAATCTCAGGTGAAAATTTACTTGGCAACGGCTCAGGGAAATTTTCCAGCCAAATTCAGCAGGGCATTTGCAGCTAAGGCAAAAAAAACGAAAGTTTCATTACAAATAATACGATGGCGTCGAAACTATACCAAAGAGAGTGTCTCCAAAAATGAATTTCGCCGTTCATTCAATCCCATGACCATCCCGTGATGTTTTGGCCAGATTTGGCAAGCTGCTATTAGAGCAAGAACGTTCAAGAATGGTATGCTGAGAAAAAGGTTCATTTTGTTCCGAAACACCTTAACACACCCAACTGCCCCCAGTTTCTCCTTATTGAGAAATTCTGGGCAATCATCAAGAGAAGAAGGGATAAGGGAAAGGTTTTCAAAGACATCAATCAGATGAATACCTGGTGTAATAAGATAGCTGATGATAATGATGGACGAAGAAGATATACGCCACCTTATGAGCCCTGTTTCCGCAAAAATTAGAGAATTTCTTCGAAACCGTAAAAAAAAAAATTATTTGTTTTTTTTTTCTTACAAGTATGAAGAAAATGCTACATTTGCATGAAAAAGGATCTGATATCCAATAATATATAATTGAAAAATAGGCATTAGTTTTAATTGAAATTCTAAATGAAGCAAGTTTTAGTATTGTCAAATCTTGATGTCAAGACTTCTTCTTATAATAATTACAATTATTATGTTGTATTTTTTGCATTTTCATTTATTTTAAACCATCCCAATGAAAATTAAATTTGATGTTTTTTATCGGAGTTTTACGATATTGAGATTTTTCGTGAAATTTTCAACGAAAGCTCAGACGAAAAAATATTACCGAGTTTAAATGTTTTTAATTTAAATATTCCTTTGATTTGCATTGAATCATTGGAGTTCAAAGATGCTTGTACAAGGCTTATATAAACTTATCGTGTATGGTTTATGGTTTACCCCAAAAATATATTCCAAAGTTTCTGGAGGAAAAGATTTTTTTTCAATCGAAAAGTATTTCGGTGAATGCTAGCGAAACTATTAAGGAAATACCTCTTCCTTCAAAACCACAAAACTGCATGACGTATACCTTTTTGTGGCCCCCGATACTAAAATGCACAAAAGGCGTGTTCCAAAAATTTAACCAAAACTGCACCGAAACGGAACATTACCGTTAATGGAGGCTTTGCCCACACCACCCAGAAATCCTTGCAAAAGAAATCAAGTCGCGGGGCGAGCGTGTGTGTGACCAAATGTTTGACTGAAAAAGAAAGTTGCTCTTGGGAGACCCACCCAGAATGGTTTTTGACCTGCACTTTTGTGGAAGAACCTCGCCCTAGCAAAGTGGATAATGTATCATTATGAGGCTATTTTGCGAAAGGGGAAGGGTTAAAAAGCTATTAAGTTGCGAAAATTTGGGTCGAATTAGGGACAACAGAATTGAATTATTATCTTGTTTTATTAACTGAAAGCACTTTAGTGGGCGAAATCGTTGGAAAAAGCTCCAAAATAATAAGCAATGTAATTGGGCCAATCAGTCAAAAGACTTTCGTTTAAAAAAAAAAATGCATGAATGGAAAAAAATCCCAAAAAACTTCATGATTCTCAAAGTTTCTTATCCATCAATGTTGTTTTGTTGTGTTTATGCATATCCGACTTGTAGACATGTGGAAAGACCTAAAAAAAGCGATGATCATGATGGAATGCCGAGGACACGAAAAAAGATAAGCGTTTGCTACTTGAACGCATTTTGCTTTTTTCGGTTTTCTATTTTCCCACCCTAAGCCCTTGCTTCGGCTTTGCTGTCGGCCATTCAAAATCGTTTATAAAAGATTTGTCAATTTATCTGACAACGAGTATTTGAATAGATTCCCGAATGCTACCTTTCATGTGCCAAGAAATTGGGAGAAATTTTCGTTTCGAGTTTAACATCGGTGGGAAAGCACAGACATAAGTAGGTATCAATTGGGTCAATTTCATGGGAAGATTGCAATGGATCATCTGAGAAGGTTGACACAAGTTTTCGAAACCGCGATCAAGCCAACAAGTACCGGATTTCTGAAACCACACTTCCTTGCAGAAAACCACGGGAAAATTTCTCTCAACAGTTGAAGCCGATTTGAAACCATGCTTATTCTCTCTCTAATCCATCTGCATCGATACTTTCGCCATACTTTCAAGTAGTTCGGTACACTTTGTTATCGTTCCGTATGGCAACATCGGATTAATTAATCAGCATCATTTCACTTGCACCAGCACCGCATATTGGCCGAGAGGGATCCGGCAACTTGAGAAAGAGCCTGGCAGCGAACGACATTTAATCGGCTAGAAAACTGACAATGAAAGGAAAACCTTGCGGCTGTCAAAGACACTCAAGGCGTGGTACAAAAATCTAGCTCTCATAACGGATCATATCTTGGCGGGCGGCCTTCGTCGATTTCTGCATCTGCATCAGCCTCAAACAACAAGTGGGGTGTGTGTGATATGCGAGAATCGGTCCAAGTGCGCCAAACGGGAAAGGGCCAAGTGGCTGGTTAGAAATCAGGAAAACCGCAAAGCAATTCAAGATCCCATCAAGCCATATTAGCTTTGAGATGCTGCATTTGTGCATGTAAACAAGCAGTTAGTGCGCTTTGCTTGTTTTATTGGAAATCCTTTATAAAGAAACGAAAATAAAGAAAAACCAAAAAATTTCAAGAAATGAATCAGCTGGACCCCTAGAACAAATCTAACACTAAACAAGACAACCTATTTAACTTTATATCCAAATTGGCATAAACAGATTACCACAAATGGCATGAAAATCTTAGACAAAGGCAAAAAAAATAAAAACAAAAATAAAAAAAAATGACAAAAATGACAAAAATGACAAAAATGACAAAAATGACAAAAATGACAAAAATGACAAAAATGACAAAAATGACAAAAATGACAAAAATGACAAAAATGACAAAAATGACAAAAATGACAAAAATGACAAAAATGACAAAAATGACAAAAATGACAAAAATGACAAAAATGACAAAAATGACAAAAATGACAAAAATGACAAAAATGACAAAAATGACAAAAATGACAAAAATGACAAAAATGACAAAAATGACAAAAATGACAAAAATGACAAAAATGACAAAAATGACAAAAATGACAAAAATGACAAAAATGACAAAAATGACAAAAATGACAAAAATGACAAAAATGACAAAAATGACAAAAATGACAAAAATGACAAAAATGACAAAAATGACAAAAATGACAAAAATGACAAAAATGACAAAAATGACAAAAATGACAAAAATGACAAAAATGACAAAAATGACAAAAATGACAAAAATGACAAAAATGACAAAAATGACAAAAATGACAAAAATGACAAAAATGACAAAAATGACAAAAATGACAAAAATGACAAAAATGACAAAAATGACAAAAATGACAAAAATGACAAAAATGACAAAAATGACAAAAATGACAAAAATGACAAAAATGACAAAAATGACAAAAATGACAAAAATGACAAAAATGACAAAAATGACAAAAATGACAAAAATGACAAAAATGACAAAAATGACAAAAATGACAAAAATGACAAAAATGACAAAAATGACAAAAATGACAAAAATGACAAAAATGACAAAAATGACAAAAATGACAAAAATGACAAAAATGACAAAAATGACAAAAATGACAAAAATGACAAAAATGACAAAAATGACAAAAATGACAAAAATGACAAAAATGACAAAAATGACAAAAATGACAAAAATGACAAAAATGACAAAAATGACAAAAATGACAAAAATGACAAAAATGACAAAAATGACAAAAATGACAAAAATGACAAAAATGACAAAAATGACAAAAATGACAAAAATGACAAAAATGACAAAAATGACAAAAATGACAAAAATGACAAAAATGACAAAAATGACAAAAATGACAAAAATGACAAAAATGACAAAAATGACAAAAATGACAAAAATGACAAAAATGACAAAAATGACAAAAATGACAAAAATGACAAAAATGACAAAAATGACAAAAATGACAAAAATGACAAAAATGACAAAAATGACAAAAATGACAAAAATGACAAAAATGACAAAAATGACAAAAATGACAAAAATGACAAAAATGACAAAAATGACAAAAATGACAAAAATGACAAAAATGACAAAAATGACAAAAATGACAAAAATGACAAAAATGACAAAAATGACAAAAATGACAAAAATGACAAAAATGACAAAAATGACAAAAATGACAAAAATGACAAAAATGACAAAAATGACAAAAATGACAAAAATGACAAAAATGACAAAAATGACAAAAATGACAAAAATGACAAAAATGACAAAAATGACAAAAATGACAAAAATGACAAAAATGACAAAAATGACAAAAATGACAAAAATGACAAAAATGACAAAAATGACAAAAATGACAAAAATGACAAAAATGACAAAAATGACAAAAATGACAAAAATGACAAAAATGACAAAAATGACAAAAATGACAAAAATGACAAAAATGACAAAAATGACAAAAATGACAAAAATGACAAAAATGACAAAAATGACAAAAATGACAAAAATGACAAAAATGACAAAAATGACAAAAATGACAAAAATGACAAAAATGACAAAAATGACAAAAATGACAAAAATGACAAAAATGACAAAAATGACAAAAATGACAAAAATGACAAAAATGACAAAAATGACAAAAATGACAAAAATGACAAAAATGACAAAAATGACAAAAATGACAAAAATGACAAAAATGACAAAAATGACAAAAATGACAAAAATGACAAAAATGACAAAAATGACAAAAATGACAAAAATGACAAAAATGACAAAAATGACAAAAATGACAAAAATGACAAAAATGACAAAAATGACAAAAATGACAAAAATGACAAAAATGACAAAAATGACAAAAATGACAAAAATGACAAAAATGACAAAAATGACAAAAATGACAAAAATGACAAAAATGACAAAAATGACAAAAATGACAAAAATGACAAAAATGACAAAAATGACAAAAATGACAAAAATGACAAAAATGACAAAAATGACAAAAATGACAAAAATGACAAAAATGACAAAAATGACAAAAATGACAAAAATGACAAAAATGACAAAAATGACAAAAATGACAAAAATGACAAAAATGACAAAAATGACAAAAATGACAAAAATGACAAAAATGACAAAAATGACAAAAATGACAAAAATGACAAAAATGACAAAAATGACAAAAATGACAAAAATGACAAAAATGACAAAAATGACAAAAATGACAAAAATGACAAAAATGACAAAAATGACAAAAATGACAAAAATGACAAAAATGACAAAAATGACAAAAATGACAAAAATGACAAAAATGACAAAAATGACAAAAATGACAAAAATGACAAAAATGACAAAAATGACAAAAATGACAAAAATGACAAAAATGACAAAAATGACAAAAATGACAAAAATGACAAAAATGACAAAAATGACAAAAATGACAAAAATGACAAAAATGACAAAAATGACAAAAATGACAAAAATGACAAAAATGACAAAAATGACAAAAATGACAAAAATGACAAAAATGACAAAAATGACAAAAATGACAAAAATGACAAAAATGACAAAAATGACAAAAATGACAAAAATGACAAAAATGACAAAAATGACAAAAATGACAAAAATGACAAAAATGACAAAAATGACAAAAATGACAAAAATGACAAAAATGACAAAAATGACAAAAATGACAAAAATGACAAAAATGACAAAAATGACAAAAATGACAAAAATGACAAAAATGACAAAAATGACAAAAATGACAAAAATGACAAAAATGACAAAAATGACAAAAATGACAAAAATGACAAAAATGACAAAAATGACAAAAATGACAAAAATGACAAAAATGACAAAAATGACAAAAATGACAAAAATGACAAAAATGACAAAAATGACAAAAATGACAAAAATGACAAAAATGACAAAAATGACAAAAATGACAAAAATGACAAAAATGACAAAAATGACAAAAATGACAAAAATGACAAAAATGACAAAAATGACAAAAATGACAAAAATGACAAAAATGACAAAAATGACAAAAATGACAAAAATGACAAAAATGACAAAAATGACAAAAATGACAAAAATGACAAAAATGACAAAAATGACAAAAATGACAAAAATGACAAAAATGACAAAAATGACAAAAATGACAAAAATGACAAAAATGACAAAAATGACAAAAATGACAAAAATGACAAAAATGACAAAAATGACAAAAATGACAAAAATGACAAAAATGACAAAAATGACAAAAATGACAAAAATGACAAAAATGACAAAAATGACAAAAATGACAAAAATGACAAAAATGACAAAAATGACAAAAATGACAAAAATGACAAAAATGACAAAAATGACAAAAATGACAAAAATGACAAAAATGACAAAAATGACAAAAATGACAAAAATGACAAAAATGACAAAAATGACAAAAATGACAAAAATGACAAAAATGACAAAAATGACAAAAATGACAAAAATGACAAAAATGACAAAAATGACAAAAATGACAAAAATGACAAAAATGACAAAAATGACAAAAATGACAAAAATGACAAAAATGACAAAAATGACAAAAATGACAAAAATGACAAAAATGACAAAAATGACAAAAATGACAAAAATGACAAAAATGACAAAAATGACAAAAATGACAAAAATGACAAAAATGACAAAAATGACAAAAATGACAAAAATGACAAAAATGACAAAAATGACAAAAATGACAAAAATGACAAAAATGACAAAAATGACAAAAATGACAAAAATGACAAAAATGACAAAAATGACAAAAATGACAAAAATGACAAAAATGACAAAAATGACAAAAATGACAAAAATGACAAAAATGACAAAAATGACAAAAATGACAAAAATGACAAAAATGACAAAAATGACAAAAATGACAAAAATGACAAAAATGACAAAAATGACAAAAATGACAAAAATGACAAAAATGACAAAAATGACAAAAATGACAAAAATGACAAAAATGACAAAAATGACAAAAATGACAAAAATGACAAAAATGACAAAAATGACAAAAATGACAAAAATGACAAAAATGACAAAAATGACAAAAATGACAAAAATGACAAAAATGACAAAAATGACAAAAATGACAAAAATGACAAAAATGACAAAAATGACAAAAATGACAAAAATGACAAAAATGACAAAAATGACAAAAATGACAAAAATGACAAAAATGACAAAAATGACAAAAATGACAAAAATGACAAAAATGACAAAAATGACAAAAATGACAAAAATGACAAAAATGACAAAAATGACAAAAATGACAAAAATGACAAAAATGACAAAAATGACAAAAATGACAAAAATGACAAAAATGACAAAAATGACAAAAATGACAAAAATGACAAAAATGACAAAAATGACAAAAATGACAAAAATGACAAAAATGACAAAAATGACAAAAATGACAAAAATGACAAAAATGACAAAAATGACAAAAATGACAAAAATGACAAAAATGACAAAAATGACAAAAATGACAAAAATGACAAAAATGACAAAAATGACAAAAATGACAAAAATGACAAAAATGACAAAAATGACAAAAATGACAAAAATGACAAAAATGACAAAAATGACAAAAATGACAAAAATGACAAAAATGACAAAAATGACAAAAATGACAAAAATGACAAAAATGACAAAAATGACAAAAATGACAAAAATGACAAAAATGACAAAAATGACAAAAATGACAAAAATGACAAAAATGACAAAAATGACAAAAATGACAAAAATGACAAAAATGACAAAAATGACAAAAATGACAAAAATGACAAAAATGACAAAAATGACAAAAATGACAAAAATGACAAAAATGACAAAAATGACAAAAATGACAAAAATGACAAAAATGACAAAAATGACAAAAATGACAAAAATGACAAAAATGACAAAAATGACAAAAATGACAAAAATGACAAAAATGACAAAAATGACAAAAATGACAAAAATGACAAAAATGACAAAAATGACAAAAATGACAAAAATGACAAAAATGACAAAAATGACAAAAATGACAAAAATGACAAAAATGACAAAAATGACAAAAATGACAAAAATGACAAAAATGACAAAAATGACAAAAATGACAAAAATGACAAAAATGACAAAAATGACAAAAATGACAAAAATGACAAAAATGACAAAAATGACAAAAATGACAAAAATGACAAAAATGACAAAAATGACAAAAATGACAAAAATGACAAAAATGACAAAAATGACAAAAATGACAAAAATGACAAAAATGACAAAAATGACAAAAATGACAAAAATGACAAAAATGACAAAAATGACAAAAATGACAAAAATGACAAAAATGACAAAAATGACAAAAATGACAAAAATGACAAAAATGACAAAAATGACAAAAATGACAAAAATGACAAAAATGACAAAAATGACAAAAATGACAAAAATGACAAAAATGACAAAAATGACAAAAATGACAAAAATGACAAAAATGACAAAAATGACAAAAATGACAAAAATGACAAAAATGACAAAAATGACAAAAATGACAAAAATGACAAAAATGACAAAAATGACAAAAATGACAAAAATGACAAAAATGACAAAAATGACAAAAATGACAAAAATGACAAAAATGACAAAAATGACAAAAATGACAAAAATGACAAAAATGACAAAAATGACAAAAATGACAAAAATGACAAAAATGACAAAAATGACAAAAATGACAAAAATGACAAAAATGACAAAAATGACAAAAATGACAAAAATGACAAAAATGACAAAAATGACAAAAATGACAAAAATGACAAAAATGACAAAAATGACAAAAATGACAAAAATGACAAAAATGACAAAAATGACAAAAATGACAAAAATGACAAAAATGACAAAAATGACAAAAATGACAAAAATGACAAAAATGACAAAAATGACAAAAATGACAAAAATGACAAAAATGACAAAAATGACAAAAATGACAAAAATGACAAAAATGACAAAAATGACAAAAATGACAAAAATGACAAAAATGACAAAAATGACAAAAATGACAAAAATGACAAAAATGACAAAAATGACAAAAATGACAAAAATGACAAAAATGACAAAAATGACAAAAATGACAAAAATGACAAAAATGACAAAAATGACAAAAATGACAAAAATGACATAAATGACAAAAATGACAAAAATGACAAAAATGACAAAAATGACAAAAATGACAAAAATGACAAAAATGACAAAAATGACAAAAATGACAAAAATGACAAAAATGACAAAAATGACAAAAATGACAAAAATGACAAAAATGACAAAAATGACAAAAATGACAAAAATGACAAAAATGACATGAATTAAAAATTAGTAAAATTAGTAAAATTACAAAAATTACATAAATGACAAAAATGACAAAAATGACAAAAATGGCAAAAATGAAGAAATAACGGAAATGATTATAATGACAAAAGTCAAGCGATCATGGAATAAACGAATGTTTTAGCATGAATGAAAGTTAATTGTGCTAAATTGTGATCACGATTCCTTTAGTTAAAAAATATGTCTCAACATGTATCTTATTTGTTTTAAGCTTTGCTCTGAAATCAATGCATTATTCCTCAGCGGTTGACATATTGGATAATTTTATTATTACTTTTTTTTTTTTTTGATAAATTTGTTTCATTTTGGAAACATTCGAAAATGATGAGAAAATATCAACATTATTTTAAATTTATCTTAATAATTTTAAATTTTTTTTAAATTTTCATAGGCAACAGCGTTGTTGATATGCACCATTTGGAACATTAAAAAAAAAAATAGATTTGTGATAGAGATCGAGTATACTCATTTTCCCTCAAAGCGGTTTTAGTCAGGAGTATCAAATTGGTTTTGTTTGAATTTGGATCGTTAGCCTTGAGAGCTGGAGATACGAGTTATTCATTTTGTCAAAAATTTCAGCGATTCTGGAATTTTGATTTTTATTGTGGAAATGAAATTTTAAACTCCCATTGTAAGTCCTGTATCGAGGAAACCAACAGTTCCGAAGTGATAAAGTTGCAGCGAAAACATTCGAAAAGTTAATCGCGGCCAACAAATCGTCACCAAAAATCCATGTTGAAATTCGAGAGCCGTGGTTTACAGAGAAGAAAAACACATTCATTCGTGCCAATTTTCTTTCTTTTTCACAATTCTTGTCCTCGGCATCCGCCCCACATTCAGGTCTGGCACCGAGGAGAGCCAAATAAACAAAACGATCGTGGAGTTCGCCACGGCATATTATTGATCGGAACATGTCGATATCGGTCGGCCGCTCATGAATTCCCCGAATCGCCCGAAAAAATATGCCATATCGGGTGCTGCAGATCACCTGTAAAAATGAGCATTTTTTTCGATTATGGTTGTTAATATTATTCTTTGTTTTGTGTTACTTGTTTATTTCTTTTTGTCAGGGTCTGTTTGCACCCCAAGCAGGGGTTAAATTCCACTGGCTGGCTCGCGAAGGTCTTCGGAGTTTGGATTTGCGAGGGTCCTGCTCTCTTTTTAATCGCTCGTGTACCTGTGGGGGCTTTCGACACGTTTTATTGACTTTCTTCTCTCAATACCTCGTTGAACACGACACGGACCCTCGGGACACTCGATTAAAAAATTTGCGGCTCCCAGTGTTGCCTGTTTTTTTTCATCCTGAGTGTTGAAATTAGAGTTTTTCTAAGCACCGTTTTTTTGATTTTCATCTTCTAATCTTTGACAGTAACTTAAAAATAACAACAATCAAGAAGTAGTTTATTTTTTAAGTCGATTTTTAATTCTTCTGCCTTGAAAAGAAAATCTGGCATTCCTGCCTCAAAAACCAGCAAACTACCCGATCAAAAAAAAAACCTTACTGAACCCTTGCCAAAAACGCGAGCTGCTGGACTTCCCGCAACTTCGTTGTCGTCGTCGTCGTCACTTACCGTTTCAAAACCAGTAGTTTTCAAATCGATGTGTAATAAATATAAATAAAAATTTAATGTTTAAAAATATCTCTCTTTTTCGGCGGTCACGATTTTCATGTACCGACTGTGGGTTATTGTGGATTAAGGTGGAAAATGAATCCCCGCTACGACGGTGTTAACAGCTTTGCATCCCAACGCTGGCCATCGTTTTCGGTAGGTTTTTTTTTGGCTGACGGGATTTTCTGTTTTATCGTTTGCTAATAGCCGTTATAAACATAAGAAGTTTCGACAACATTGTCGATTTTTATATGGCTTTTTAACATTATTTCTGGTTTTTTTGCTTATATTTTTTCCTTGCATATGAATCATTTTTAAGGATGGAGAAGGCAAGATTTGTTTGAAAAATGTACTCAGCATGTTTCTTTGATTTTGGAAAACCTGTAATATGTTTTCACTCATATTTACGTTTCGTACATTTACTTCTTTTTTTTATAAATAACAATTCCCCAACCCTGCCACGTTTTTCAATTGTTTCAAGTTATGTTTTTTTAAAATGATGGATATTTCTCAGATTAAAATCTTTCTAATCGTATTATAATATTTGAACTTTCATTCTACTAAGTTTTCGACAAGATTGCAACATTGCAAAACTTCTTTCTGTTGAAGTTGCTTATTGGAAGTAAACAAATAGGAGAGGAAAAAATCCATTAGCAGAAACGAGCCAATGGAAAGCTTATTTTTATATTGTACTATCTGATTCCGTACGAACTCATTTCGCTTTCCATTCATACGTGAAGATAAGTTTGTGTTTGAAAAATTGTCCGCTGGTTAAAAAAATTGGATAAAAGAATAATAGGGATATAAGGATAAAAGTATTTGTAAAAAAAATCATATAAATTTCACCATTTGCCACCAATTGCTGATTTTGAATGGCTGAATCCTGGAATATCCTGTATGATTCAAATCCTTACAATTATAATTCAACAAGAATAATCTCAAAATTCTCTTCTTGGAGTTGCAGCATATGGTAAAATCCAAATGATTCAAATATAAAATTTAAAAATACTATTTAAAAAAAAATGTCCAAACGTGTGTTTCAAATTTTTCAACATTTGCTTTGAGTAACCTCTGAAGTAAAGGAAATGAAAGAATAGAGGATATTATAAGGTGAATTAATGAGTGCATCTCATCTCACCTTTTCAATTTTATAGAATTTGTTAATTTGATCGATTTTGAATTTTAATAATTTTTGTAATTTTTGTAAGTTTTGTAATTTTTGTAATTTTTGTAATTTTTGTAATTTTTGTAATTTTTGTAATTTTTGTAATTTTTGTCATTTTTGTAATTTTTGTAATTTTTGTAATTTTTGTAATTTTTGTAATTTTTGTCATTTTTGTAATTTTTGTAATATTTTTAATTTTTGTAATTTTTGTAATTTTTGTAATTTTTGTAATTTTTGTAATTTTTGTAATTTTTGTAATTTTTGTAATTTTTGTAATTTTTGTCATTTTTGTCATTTTTGTCATTTTTGTAATTTTTGTAATATTTGTAATTTTTGAAATTTTTGAAATTTTTGTAATTTTTGTAATTTTTAGAATTTTTGTAATTTTTGTAATTTTTGTAATTTTTGTCATTTTTGTCATTTTTGTCATTTTTGTCATTTTTGTCATTTTTGTCATTTTTGTCATTCCTACCAACATGAAAATTTTGTTAAACCTTTACAATGACGTACTTTGTTGGTATTTCCATCATCTGTCTGTGTTCATTTCCCCATGAATCACTCCAGAGGATCCATTGTGACCTTAACCTCCTCACCACTAACGAACGTCAGAGTAGTTATGCGGATCCATGCATTCATTTCAATAAGTCACCGGGTGAAATGTTGTACTTGGCTGTCAGGCAAGCAAATACCTTCGTTTATTACCAGGTGTTAAAATGCGATTTAGCCCCCACCGCGGAACGCTAATGATCCCAGGTGGGGGAAAATTTTCCTAGGATTGCTTCAAACTAACAGCGTGGTTGGTAGAACTTCCTGAAACACCTTTAGCTGAACACGCATCCGCGCCAATGAACGACAACTCAGCACCCCAGAGTGATAAGCCACCACTTTGTTAATGGTCATTTGGAGGGAAAAGTCCGATTGAGTACACGGTACTTAAGGGTTCGACAGGTTTGTTGGAATTGAATGTGCCTGAATTGCGACGAACAGCCTGAACTAAGGGCGTTGAAGATGACACGACAGTAAAGTGCATCTTTTTTCTTGTTGCAACGTGTTCTTGAACTCTGCGGTTGCGCAGAGGGTCTTCTTCATGTTTTAAGAGCAGCGCGGAGGCCGTCAAGTGATCTTCATTCATGTTGTCGGTTGTCCCGCTTTATTGGGAGGATCGCGAAAGAAAGATAAATATTAGAGCTCATTTAGTGCAAATAATCTGCAGGGACTCTTCGGTGTGACGATTGTTGCCAACTGGCCATATTGCCGTACCCGTAGTGAGTTGGATGCTGGCCAGCTCTCTCGAGTATGTATGCACCTTTCTCAAGGGGGAAATGAGGTGTGCTATTATTTTCCTAAGAACAGCTTATCACCTTTCGACATTGACGTTGGCTGTCGATTCTCGAAAGCCCTCGAAGCTGTTAACAGACCACAAAGTGCATTCAATCGGTACAGGTACAAAATCTAGACCGATCTGTGGGGGTGGCGCAAAGGGGTCGTCCCAGTCGTGATTGAGTTACCTCAACGTCTTCAGCAGCCCCACTCGACTCAACTCGACTCGGATCAACTCGGCTCCACTCGACGACGACCGTTAGTGATGGGATCCTCATCCTCTTCGCTGAGGCAGGTTGTTGAAGATGCGACTTGAACTTGTACCCGCACGGCCTGACGGAGTCTCGGACTCTCTCTCTCGGTCTCAGCTATTTGTAGCATCGCCCGTCGTGGCGGCAAGATGATCGGCCTACCTGTCGATCTCGTCAGATCTTCACCTCGTTATATGGCCCGCAAGTCGTTTTATGTCATGATGACTTTGTGCTGCGCGCCCGGCAGGAATTGGCCAGCATCTTTCGCGAGTGAGATATTGTTATGGGAGGGAGGGACGACGAAAACAGACGGTACAAAACCCAAGACCCTCAGAAAAGAAGAAGCAAGAATAATTGATGACGGTATGTGTACTTATTAGCGATATGTTTGGCGAAACGAGCATCGTTTGTGGCTCACACAGCTCAAAGAGAGGTGGCTCAGCACAATATTGTTCCGACAAGTTTGTGCAATGTCATGTGCTACTCGATTTTTTCTTCCTTCCATTCGTCCCGCTGACCAGCAAGCAGCCGAGAACTTTCATCTGTTTCATGCCCGAGAGAAAAATAAAAGCACCCACAAGAACACCGAGACAATAATGATATTTTACATTGACGTTGGCTAATCATGTCCACGCTCGTTTGCATAGAATAGCTATCTGATGCGAGAAAACATTGTTCGGAATAATTAAGTTTGTGGAAGTCTAGAGGAGAACTGCGAATAAAATAATTTATGACCGAGTTTTCGTAAGAACATTCATGTGATTTAAATTATATTAAAATGCTTTGGAATAAAAATCTAAAATACATATGAATTGTGTTGTCATGGAACCAATATTTATTCGAACTTTGTATTTGTGTGTATTTGTATGAATTTTTATACCCTTTGTATCGACGTTTTTGTGAAACTGTGCAACATCATTAAAATGATTTTTGACTAAAAAATGAATTTTTTTCTCTCAATCTATAAAAGAAAGAAAGAAAACAAAAATATCATAAAATGTTCACTCCAAAAAACATGTTCAATTCGCAATCTCTAATCAAAATTATCGAAAAAATGACGTCATATTTTTCCTGACGTCATTGGCGATGGCTCGCTTACGAAGAGAAGACTTCGACAAAATGAAAATCATGACAATTATTGACAAAATTGACAAAATTGACAAAATTGACAAAATTGACAAAATTGACAAAATCGACAAAATTGACAAAATTGACAAAATTGACAAAATTGACAAAATTGACAAAATTGACAAAATTGACAAAATTGACAAAATTGACAAAATTGACAAAATTGACAAAATTGACAAAATAGACAAAATAGACAAAATAGACAAAATTGACAAAATTGACTAAATTGACAAAATCGACAAAATCGACAAAATTGACAAAATTGACAAAATTGACAAAATTGACAAAATTGACAAAATTGACAAAATTGACAAAATTGACAAAATTGACAAAATTGACAAAATTGACAAAATTGAAAAAATTGACAAAATTGACAAAATTGACAAAATTGACAAAATTGACAAAAGTGACAAAATTGACAAAATTGACAAAATTGACAAAATTGACAAAATTGACAAAATTGACCAAATTGACAAAATTGACAAAATTGACAAAATTGACAAAATTGACAAAATTGACAAAATTGACAAAATTGACAAAATTGACAAAATTGACAAAATTGACAAAATTGACAAAATTGACAAAATTGACAAAATTGACAAAATTGACAAAATTGACAAAATTGACAAAATTGACAAAATTGACAAAATTGACAAAATTGACAAAATTGACAAAATTGACAAAATTGACAAAATTGACAAAATTGACAAATTTGACAAAATTGACAAAATTGACAAAATTGACAAAATTGACAAAATTGACAAAATTGACAAAATTGACAAAATTGACAAAATTGACAAAATTGACAAAATTGACAAAATTGACAAAATTGACAAAATTGACAAAATTGACAAAATTTACAAAATTGACAAAATTAACAAAATTAACAAAACTGACAAAATTGACAAAATTGACAAAATTGACAAAATTGACAAAATTGACAAAATTGACAAAATTGACAAAATTGACAAAATTGACAAAATTGACAAAATTGACAAAATTGACAAAATTGACAAAATTGACAAAATTGACAAAATTGACAAAATTGACAAAATTGACAAAATTGAAAAAATTGACCAAATTGACAAAATTGACAAAATTGACAAAATTGACAAAATTGACAAAATTGACAAAATTGACAAAATTGACAAAATTGACAAAATTGACAAAATTGACAAAATCGACAAAATTGACAAAATTGACAAAATTGACAAAATTGACAAAATTGACAAAATTGACAAAATTGACAAAATTGACAAAATTGACAAAATTGACCAAATTGACAAAATTGACAAAATTGACAAAATTGACAAAATTGACAAAATTGACAAAATTGACAAAATTGACAAAATTGACAAAATTGACAAAATTGACAAAATTGACAAAATTGACAAAATTGACAAAATTGACAAAATTGACAAAATTGACAAAATTGACAAAATTGACAAAATTGACAAAATTGACAAAATTGACAAAATTGACAAAATTGACAAAATTGACAAAATTGACAAAATTGACAAAATTGACAAAATTGACAAAATTGACAAAATTGACAAAATTGACAAAATTGACAAATTTGACAAAATTGACAAAATTGACAAAATTGACAAAATTGACAAAATTGACAAAATTGACAAAATTGACAAAATTGACAAAATTGACAAAATTGACAAAATTGACAAAATTGACAAAATTGACAAAATTGACAAAATTGACAAAATTTACAAAATTGACAAAATTAACAAAATTAACAAAACTGACAAAATTGACAAAATTGACAAAATTGACAAAATTGACAAAATTGACAAAATTGACAAAATTGACAAAATTGACAAAATAGACAAAATTGACAAAATTGACAAAATTGACAAAATTGACAAAATTGACAAAATTGACAAAATTGACAAAATTGACAAAATTGACAAAATTGACAAAATTGAAAAAATTGACCAAATTGACAAAATTGACAAAATTGACAAAATTGACAAAATTGACAAAATTGACAAAATTGACAAAATTGACAAAATTGACAAAATTGACAAAATCGACAAAATTGACAAAATTGACAAAATTGACAAAATTGACAAAATTGACAAAATTGACAAAATTGACAAAATTGACAAAATTGTCAAAATTGACAAAATTGACAAAATTGACAAAATTGACAAAATTGACAAAATTGACAAAATTGACAAAATTGACAAAAATGACAAAATTGACAAAATTGACAAAATTGACAAAATTGACAAAACTGACAAAATTGACAAAATTGACAAAATTGACAAAATTGACAAAATTGACAAAATTGACAAAATTGACAAAATTGACAAAATTGACAAAATTGACAAAATTGACAAAATTGACAAAATTGACAAAATTGACAAAATTGACAAAAATGATAAGAATGGCAAGATAGGCAAGAATGGTATAAATGTAAGTTCTTATTTTTGAATATGTCAGAGTCAAGGAATTTCAACAATGGTCTGCTTCTTATTAAGTTTAACCATTGTACACCCCCCTCCCTCCCATCTCCCTCAAAACTTATTATTTAATTTAAACGTTAAAATTTTTTGATAAAAACTTCGAAAACTTTTTTTATCTTATGAGTGCTCACTATGCAATTTTCAAAGAGTTGTATACCACATTATTTCCCAATACCAAAAAAAAATCTTCGAATTCTGAGATGGCCGTTTTCTTAATCAACTTCAAGTTTCCCTATTTTTCAGTGTTAGATTGCCTCTTACTTTTACCATAGATTATAATAATCGAAGCTATTTTTCTTCGAAATCAGTACAATCCATTCAACGAAGCAGTTTCTGAATGAAAAGGAAATTTACACTGAAAAAATCAATTACATGATTTAAAAAAAAAAAATCATGATTCAGTTTTGTTATAATATTTTTATCCCTTTAATGTACCCAACTTTGCCGTATATGGACGACTTGTATGCCTCATTATTGCCAGGATCAGAAAAAAAATCATCAAATTCTGGGATGAAATTTTTTGGAAAATGAGTTTCAGTTTTTGAAATGAAGTTTTCTCAGTATAGGATAAAAAAAATCAATATTTTTTTTATAAAAATTCAATAATTTTTCCAAAACTTTCTCATGAACCACATTTGTGTAGGAAATGTTATTTTCGAACTTAAAATGTTTATAAAATTTTTGTGTGAAAAATTTGGCCCTTTTCAAATATAAGTCTTGATAATGCTGTTATTGCTCAGTAAGGCAGTCAAACTTAATTTATAAACGATGTTCTGATTAGTCTGACGTTTCGATGCTGAATATTACCATCGTTAGGGAATTCTTAAATTATTTTATTGTAACTAAATTATGCCCAAAAAATATAAAAATCGTTTTTGTTTGCTTTTTGTGAAAGCTTACTATCTACCTTTTTCTTGGACACAACTCTCAACTACCACACTCTTAAGTTCCTCGAAATGTGTCACATCTACTGTATGCCAAGTTGTTTTAAAAGGTAAGATCTTTATGCCCACTAAGTTTCATGAAATTCTGTGTGGGTCATGCTAACTTTGTTTCGATTTCGCGTGAAATCCGTTTAGAAAATTATATTTCTGCTGAATATAAATTAAATGCCGAAATCCTGCGCTATTGTATTCAGAATACAGTACAAATATGATTTTCAAATGCTTGAAAATGTGAGAAATTGATTGTAAATTGACAAAATGTATTTTTCGAACTTCATTGAAAAAGTGTCAAATATTCTATTTTTTTTTCCTTTCCAAAATGTGTGAAATCAAGTCAACTTTCCAACTCACTTTTTTAATTTATTAACTGTGACTTAAATTATTTTAAAAGTTCATTGATTGAAAAGTATGGTTCAAATACCAATTTTTACATTTTTTGTGGTCTTGAACTCTCGCGTTTAGCTTCAGCTTTCTTGGACGCTAAGTTCCGACGCATATTTTTAAGAATTTTTTTTTTCTTAGACTTTCCATAACGCAAAAAAGATGTGTGGTAGCTGAATACTGTCTGCAAATCATATTTGTGTTTCATCACAAAATGTCTTAAATTATATATAAATTGGTTGAGCGATAAAGCGATTTAAGACAAATAGTGTCAAATTGACACTCATGGTATGATTTGGGAGTTATTTTTCTGGGTTTTCAGTGTTCGTCCATGAAAAAAGTAATGATGCATAGTTAAAGGTTTCATAAACTCATTAAGGGTCCCAGAAGATTTTTTTTATGATTTGGATGCCCCTGTATTCAAGATTCTAGTAGCCAAACTTCCGATGGTGTCATATCGACACTCAAGAACGGATTAGGGTAAAATCTTGATAGGAAATTCAATCGATCTTCAACAAGGCTATTCAGCAGAAAATTACCTTTGAAGAATTTATAAATAAAGCCCGGGTTCCAGTTCCTGTACAAATGAACGTAAAAAAATCTTATTTTGCCAATAATTCTAGAACGCGACACAACTTGCATGTTTAATATTTTGGAATTGATGGGGAACGGTTGAGATATGAAATTCTAGCCGAACTCGTTCCTTAAAATCGTCTTGAATTGTTTTTTTTTTCAATTCCCCCAGTTTTCCCGGAATAAAAACAGTTCTACAAGGTTTTTAGTAAGGTTTAAGTTTTAATGAGTCCGGCTGGAATTTCATCTATCAACCATTCCCCACCGATTACACCATGTTAGAAAACCTAGTTTCGTTGCGTTATAAAGCTTTTAACAACAAATTTTTTACGTTCAATTTCACGATAAGTGTAAATGGACCTTCAGAACGAATCAAATTGTAAGTCACAGTTTTACAGTAAAAACAATTGTGTTGATTTTTCAGAACAAAATGTTAAGTGTCCCTATACAAATCTTGAGGATAGGGTTAAGTCATGCAAAATTACTTTGAAATTTGGCTTAAAATCAGACATAAGTTTAAGTCATAACAATAGTGTTAAGACCGTTTGGTCTAAAAAGTTGGAAAATAATCCTAAATCAATTCAATCTGATACTCGGGGCTATGCTCGTTACTATTTTTTATTTTTTATTTTCTTAAAATAAAATTATTGAACGCACAGCTATTTAAATGCTCGACCCGTTCAATTTATGTCGTCTTCTATCAAAACATGAATGAAGCTTATTTGTACTCATGCTCTTTTTTTTATTTTTGTTATTTTAACAAAACAACGAAGAATCTGTACATTACTTAAACCAATTCGTATCGTATTTTGAATCAGAAATGGTTGTAGCTGTAAGTAAGTTTCAGTTAACGTTTAAGAATTAACCTCACTATCTTTCACATTAATGATGATTTTGGATGAAAACCATGAATTTTCTTAAATTGTGATACCATTGTCTTTTTCATTAACAAATTGAAATTGAAATTATTATCGTATCGGTGGAGCAGGTCAACATGGAGAAAGTTCAAATTAGAAAAATATATAGTTTTTCTTCTAGCTTCACTCTATCTAAAAGGATGGCCCTTGAACGATTTATTTTTTTCTCTAGCACCTTTTCTAGACATTTTTTCCTCTCGCAACTTCTGCAGCAATGATGATTTGTAGCGGCAAGTTAACTAAACGATTCGGCGCCTTTCCAAGCGTCCGTCCGGAAGATCCGCAAGCTCGGTTTCCCTCTGCAATTGGCAGCTGTTGTGGTAAGGACTTGATCGAAGCAATTTAGTACCGGTAAGTACTTGTTTTGAAAGATTATTTCATTAGGAGGTTGGATTATCGAACGCACAAGAGCTTCAATGCTTCAATGGAGGATCAAGGGAGGAAGAGGTTTGACAAGTCCCAACCGAGGGGAAAGGCTCCGATCTAATCGAAAACTCATCGCGCTTAGCCCGAGATTGCAGCCAGACAGGGGATGACTTTGCGTAGTCCGACTGCTTGCTGACTGCGCTCTGGCCGGAACGAGAAACGATATATAGATTGGAAAATTAAGATAAGGCGATTTTTATTGGTCTTTAATAAAACCGATCATCTGAGTGGCTATTATTAAGCGGGGAAACTTTGGAGACGGTGGATAACCTGCTACTATCATTCCTCTCGATTCAGGGAGGGCAGAAGAAGGAAAGACGCTTATGAACCGGATCCAGCACGCGTTTCGGCTACCACAAAGTCAACCGCAAATCGATTGTCGATTGATGATTGATCTGCCGAAGACGGATGATGATCTTTTGGGAGACGACGACGATGACGGGTGATGATGGGAAGGTGGCGAAAAAATAACTTGCCGACATCAATAATAATGGGCTGAATAGCGCGCGCTTCTTTTGATTTTTTTTAATGTTGTTGCTGCATTTGACGGGTGTAATAGATCAGCTGAAGGCGGTGTCTTGAGAAAAATCGTATAAATCTCGGCTGAGATATGCATTAGATTAGATTCGGGACCATCACAAAGATTTTGATACATAGATGTCACAGCCACAATGGGAAACATTTGATTGCCACCTGCTGTTTGAATTTATATGGAGATGTTTTTTAGAATATTATGTTAAGGTATAGTGGGTATTACGATTTAAATACTGATGAAGAAGCTTGTAAAATAAACTGTTCAGTAGACTAGTTAAAAATTAAAATACTTATTTTTGTTTCAGTATGACAGGCTGTTTTAATTGAAAACGTAGTAGTTTTTTATTTGCCATTTGTTGTTGGTTGATTTAAAAAAAAAAAAATGAAAGCAGAAGTGTTGGAAAACCTACACAATCATTGAAAATTTAAGGTGTCAGTTCAAACATGGAAGCATCTCTGCCATTCGGAATCATCATGTACCGTAAACTGGGGGAACTTTGATCACTTTTTTCATTCATTTTTGAATATTTTGGAAGGGGTTGCTTTTTCGTAATACCTAAAAGCTTTAAAACCCTTACTGAGGTGAGGAGTATCAAACATGATCATTGATTGCAGTAAATTCAAACGACATTTTTGGTCATAATTAAATGTTTGTTACAAAACCGGATTTCGAGTTTCGGGGTAACTTTGATCACTTTGGTTAAAACGTATCTCAACATCTTTAAATTTATTGTTTTGATGCCATTTAGCACAGAAGGCTCAAAATATCGATAACAGTATTGTTTGTTTGAATTCGATTGAATTTCTCGACCTTTTCTTTCAAAAACAAATATACTCAAAAGATGGACAATGTTGCTGCATACATTTAGGGGCAAAAATTATAAACATTTCTTTATATTTTTTGGCCTCAAAAACAAATGAAATTTTATCTTCATGCAATTCCCTGAGTCCTCGCACTGTTCCTATGTTCTTTTTTTTTCTTCAAACTTAATCATTTGATAGAGTTTTTAGCCATTTTTTCTATACGAGCTTTTTCATGGAAAATGACTGATTTTTTTCAATATACAAAAATTATCATCAAATGACCATAAAAATAACACTTAAACTAAACCCAAACCAAGAAAAATGTGGAACTTTCACATTTGACAACCCATTTGCTTCTAAATGCTTAAATTTGATCAGGAGAGATGTTTGTTTGTGAGCCTTCAAAAACCAAGATATTTTAAGATTTTAAAATTACATTTGAAGTAACTTAATTTATAGGCTTCCAAACGTAGTAAACAGTTTTCAGATATATTAACTTTAAACTTAGTTAATGATGATTATCTGCAAAAATTTCATGTTGATCAAAGTTACCCCGCTGATCAAAGTTCCCCCAGTTTACGGTACTTCATGAGCGTTTTCCTGCGTTGAATTTATCATTTGCTGTTAATCGGGGTGGCGAATGCAGAAAGTATCCTTTTATCAAAATAAACATACACATTAAATTAGCATTACCAATTTCGGTAATAATTTCCACGAATTCCTAGCGTGTGAAGTTCGTTTAACTGTTCGGTAATTGTTTTCTGGTCGAAAATTGACAGCTGTCAAATATAGCGAAACTTTTTTGGTAAGAAATTAACGAAACTCGGCTGTTCGTATCTCAGTCATTGTCTAAATGTTGACAGTTGTCAACGTGAGATCTTGTTGAGTTACCAAACAACCGGTAGATAGTCACTGAACTGCCAGTATTTGTTACCGAAAGACCGGAAATATTTGCCCAATAATCGTTAGAAAACCTGTTTTAAATACCGAATTATCTAACATTATTACCGAAAAGCCTGAAATATTATCAAAATACCCATAATTTAACCGAACAACCTGTTGTTTTCACTGAATATCGGTTATTTATAAATATAAACAAACACTTTTATTTCTTCCACGATCAAAAGAACACCAATTTTACTTGCAAAAATTAAACTCACCTGAATGTTCAAAGTTCCGGTTCAGGTTTCTAACGTTGTGCTTGGATGTTCTCGGAGTAAGTTAGATCGACCCGCAGACTATGGAATTTTATTCCCGAATGTTCCTGCTTCACCTTGCACCGGTCGCCACACTAGACCGCACGAGTCACACTTGTCGCATCCTCCTCCTCCGACAACTTTCGGTGTTTTCGTTCGTGTTGAAGCTAAAATTAAGCTTTAAAAACACGCCTTTACTTTTACCAGACAGTTTTTTTTATCAACTTCGGTGTTATTTATCGAAAAAAATTGTTTACATAAATCTTAACGAACTTCGATAAGTCAGAATTCGATGAACGAAGTTCGGTAGGGAATAGCTTTCAATGTAATCAATTACTGACTTTTCCCTTATCGAAAAACTGGTTTGGTAAAATAAATTACCCAACTCGGTAGTTTCAGTTTACTGTAAACACAGTGAACGATAATTTACCGAACTGGGTGAACTTTTTCACTAAAAATTTTTACATTTAAAACTCGCTAATCCGTTCGGTAATCTTTTACATGGTCGAGAACTGGCACCTGTCAAATATTACAGATCTTTTCCGGGAAAAAATACCTAAACTTGGCTGAAATCATCTGTCGAGATATTGACAGAAGTCATTGTTTTACCGAAATTTCGGTAGTGTTCACCGTAAAACCAGTAATTATTACCGACATATTTTTTAATAATTACCGAAATACCTGTAATTATAACCGAAATATCTGCAAGATTAACCAAAATAATGTTATTTTTTACCGTAAAGCTGTTAATTTTCGATAATATTTACCAAATATCCGTTAGATTTTACCAAAATTTCTGCGAAAATTTCCTAAATTCCCATAAATAATATCGAATGAAAAACTAAACAATATTCAGTTATTTCCACTGAACCACCAGTTGTTGTTACAACTCTTTGGTTATGACCGAAATTGTTCAGTTTCAAAAGGTTTTTTTCAGTAGAGTTTTGAGAATTTTCTCTCCAAGAAAAACATTTCAATGCTCTTAGCATGGCCGTAGGTAGAATCGGCTCATAGGGTGGGGAAGGGATTACCAATTTTTGTTTAAGACATTTTTTTCCCAAACAATGCAAGTATAAAAAATATTTTTGAATGTATTATATGTTTATTCATTTTAAGGTTCTTTCACAATAATAGTGTTTCGTTTGAAATAGAAACATTTGAAAATCTTTACAATTTTAAGCAAGAATTGTAAAAGACCTCCTTAAGTAACAAAATGTGAATTTTTCAAAAATGTAGTGAAATTAGTTTATTTGATTTGAACATAAAATTTATTTTTTTTTTAAAGAAAAGCTTCAACTTTCTTCAAAAATATTTATTCTTTGTTCAAATCAAATAGGCAAAATCTTTAAAATATTCGAGATTTTTACCACTTGCAAACTCGATCCAAATTTAAAATTTTGGTTCGAAAAAACTACAATTTCATTAGTGTTTGCAAATTCAACGAAAAATATGTGACTCCTTAGGATTTTTAACCCTTCATTTCATAATTTTTTGATTTTTTTTTTCTCAAAAATCATTTTAAAAAGTTGAAAATCATGAGTAAGACTCGCATCCCAGCCGCCTGAGTGCCAACTCTCACAGTAACGTGTATAGAAAAAGTCCGCCTGAAAGTTGTTTAATTTGCTAGTTACAGAGTTTGGAATATCCTTCAACTTATTTGAAATGTTATTTAAGTGTTCAGTGTACTCGGACAAAGTGAAGTTTTCATATTTGATTGCTGAAAAGTTGTAATTTCCCATTTCGCCCAATTGCCAAAAGCGAATATTTCATCATACCTGGAAGGATCTCACAAGAGAAACAATGATAAGTACCTACACTGTATCAAAAAATTGTCCGTACAGCACGTTCCTTGAAGTCCAAACAATCAAAAAGTGCACTTTTTCAGTCAATAAAAATACTACAATAACATCATTCGCTGCAGAAATTTGTCCTTTTTGTAGATCAGTATTAAAAACGTGTATAAATTAAACCTTAAAAATAATCCAATGCATTTTGTATAGAAAGTCCCAAAAACGAAGTCAAAAAATTGTCCGTACACTGAGGCCTTTGTCAAATATTAGTCAAGTAAACAGTTTTGTGTCAGTCTGTCAAACGAAGAAACGTGAATTGAATCTCAGCAAAGACAATTTCCAGTGGTCTGAGTGATAAATAGGGTAAAATGAGCTTTATCTAGCATAAATCAGTAGATTTTCGTGTATCCGGATGTCAACGGATATTTTTTTGTGAAAAGCAGACATTTTCCTGTTAATTAAATCCACAAGAATTAACATGAAAATGTCTGCTCCTCACAAAAAAATACTCGTTGACATCCGGAAACTGATTGCTGACCTGAAGGATGACGGTAAAAGCTTGTCCGAAATTGCAGGTATAGTAAAACGGCCACGATCGTCGGTTCAGTATGTCCTTCAGAACTTTAAAAAGACTAACTCCCTGGAGACCACTCCAGGAAGAGGCCCGAAACTAGCAGACAGCCTGAAGAATTTTGAAAACATACAGGTTAATCCTCAAACGGTACGGAACATACTTCATGAGAAAAAAAACCAAGGTCGTTTTGCTCTGAAGAAGCCGTTTATATCTGCTAAAAAGGCGGCTGGAATACGCTCGAAAGTATGTCCTGGAACCGGAAGAGTTCTGGCAGAACGTCATATTCACTGACGAAAGCTAATTTAATATTTTTGGGTCTGACGGACATGTAAGAGTATGGCGTAATCCAAATACTGAATTGGATCCGAAAAATTTGTGACCGACAGTTAAGCACGGTGGTGGCCATGTAATAGTGTGGTATGCTTTCAGCGCAAATTGCACCGGAAACTTGACATTCATTTACGGAGAAAAATAAAAAGATTTATCAGTCATATTACGCGTCTACAGGAATATAAATATGATGGTTTGGTTCTGACCCGAAAATACGATCAAACCAACCATCAGCTTTTACGATTAGTCCCCAGTGAGTTAGTCTTCTTAAAATTCTGAAGGACATACTGAACCGACGATCATGGCCGTTTTACTATTCTATGCGTAATTCGAAGACAAGTAAATAAATTAATTTCGGACAAGCTTTTACCGTCATTCTTCAGGTCAACAATTAGTTTCCGGATGTCAACGGGTATTTTTTTTGTGAAGAGCAGACATTTTCCTGTTAATTTAATCCACAAATTGTTTAAATCTACTGATTTATGCTAAATAAAGTTCATTTTACCGTATTTATCGCTCAGACCACTGGAAATTGTCTTTGCTGAGATTCAATTAACGTTTCTTCGTTTGACAGACTGACACAAAACTGTTTACTTGACTAATATTTGACAAAAGCCTCAGTGTACGGACAATTTTTTGACGTCGTTTTTGGGACCTTCTATACAAAATGAATTAGATTATTTTTAAGGTTTAATTTATAAACATTTTTAATACTGATCTACAAAACGACGAATTTCTGCAGCAAATGATGTTATTGTAGTATTTTTATTGACTGAAAAAGTGCACTTTTTGATTGTTTGGACTTCAAGGTACGTGCTGTACGGACAATTTTTTGATACAGTGTATTGTTTATGCATGCATTCTCAGCTATTGTGCTCCATTGCTCAATTTCCACACCAAATGAATTCTTTTCATGGTTGTGTTCCCTGAGTGTTCTCATCTCACATCGCGTGAGTTGTGTTCGATAAAAAATAGTACCTACTATTGTTTTTCCGCTACGCAGCCCTTATCAAGCTGCTCTAACCTTGTATCCAATCTTCATTGGCTCGCTGTGAACAGGAGTGTAATTAGTTGCAACGAATATTGTGTTTTAAGCATTTATTTTGCGATTATTATGCTATGGCTCAACTTACTGGTAACTTGCATCATTTTACTTAAAAAGTCAAAATTTGACTAGGTCTGTTACTGTTTTAGACTATATCCTTGACGTGGCAATGGAAGAAAGCCTTCTTTTAAGTCCCCCAAAGGACGGCAGTAAAAGAACTGCTACCTCTCCCGTCACAAACGACGACAAAAAACAAAGGACGGCATTGAGCGACTCGTTTAAGCTGACTTTGAAAAGAAAAGAAGGATATATCGACGAAGCCTACTTCGAAAGTCTATCGACACAGTTGGTCAATAACCAATTGGCCATCCCAGAACAAGACCAACAACCGAGATTTGTCGGCTCTGGATTCATCTCGGGTACGGCCTGGTTCCACGCAATTGATGAGATGAGTTTGGAATGGCTCAAATCAACTGTTATTAAGCTGAATGCTATTGGAAAGTTCACTGACCTTGTGGTATTGCCATTGACACCTGTTTCCCCTCTTTGGCGGGCCACTACTTCGGTCCCTAGCATCCCTCGTTTGGAGCGCGATGGAGGAAAAATTTTTCGTCGCGTAATAGCAAAGCAGAACAAAACTTGGATATAAGTTCGTGGAAAATAGTGAGCATCAAATTATTGCCAAATGGGAAATACTCTGAGGTACTCTGTAATGTTTTGCTTGGATGAGGATTCGATTTCCCAACTTGAAGTCAGGCATTTTTTTCTTTTCTACTCTTTGTCACAAATTTCTATAAAAGTTCATGCTAAAAAATCTTAATTTTCTGTTTTTTTTTGTGCATAACAATGATTTTAATTTGAAATTAATGAATATTATGAATCGATAATTTTATCTCTTTTTCTATTCATTTATTACCTTGCTTGTTTATTATTTTTTTATATGACACTTCAGGTACCAATAACTCTGGAAAAATAACAAAAATTAGTTAAAATCACAATAATAATAATGTATTAACTTTTATATAAATAAAAGAGGTAATTTTTCCCGACCTTGAGAAATTAGTAAGAACAATTTTGGGTTTTGTCATTTTGTACTATTCAACATGAACATCCTCACGAAGAATGAATATTTAATTTGAATTTATTTTATTTTAGCAATGACATTCTAAAATTTATATTTTATCGCTCAATTATGAAGTTCTAAGGTCTTAAGGTAAATGGTGAATTCTCAACATAAAAATGGCCAGACACAATTTTCCTGTTTGTTTGGATAACTTGCCGCTTATGAGCTAACTTCTTTCTGATCTGATAATTTTTTGATTTTTTTTCTCCAAAATCATTTTGAAAAGTTGAAAATCATGAGTACATCGAGAAAAATAATAATAATAAAATACGATTATTCACTTTTTCCATACATCAATTGTTGCAAATTTGATACTTTATGAAACGAAGGGCGGGAAGATAACATTTCTCTTTATAAGTAAATGTGTTTTGACAGAAATCATTAGACATATTTAAAATCCTGTACATGATTTTTTTAAATATAAATAAAACTTGCAAAATAAACTCCAATTCTACTTCTACTTTACAAAAATAAGTGTATAAAAGAATCGAACAAACCGAAACACGTTTTCTCGAAACTATCATTAATGCTCTTTAATCTAATCATCTCATATGAGATTTTCTGCCGAATTTTATGTACAAACTGAGTTATTTTTAGTTCCACTTGCCAATCTGAAGAAAAAAAATGAAGAAAAAAAATCCGACTTAGGATTTCCATCAACATTGTTATTCCTGATATTATTCAGGACACAATCACAAAAATTTGATTAACAATTAAAAAATGTGTGTAGAGAAGAATACCTCACTTGCTTTTTCTGAACCCACATAAATTTGCTTAATTTATCACAAGCATTTGAAACGTTTTCAACTTTTCGCTTAAGAGTGAACTAGCGCAGTGTTGGAATATATTCATTGGAAAGCTTATTTCCCTAAATTTTTAATACAATCACAACGGAAGCAAACTGTGGAAACCAAACTTTTATGCGGGGTTTTTACAGAAAAATCACGTCCTCCACAATTTAAGCCTGCTGTGATTAAAGACATTTGTTATGTTTTGTGTGTTAAATAACTTTTTCTTTGACGCTTAAAAATTTTAAAAAAAGTTAACATTTTCCGAAAAATTTCAAAAAACCTTTGTTCACCAAATCATGAAAATTATAAAAAAAAAATTTCATTAAATTGTACCGAAATGTGAGATTTGAGAAATTTTTTTAGGGATTTGGTCTAGTTGAGAATAATACGCGTTTGTTGAACCGCCAACACGCGTGTTTTTTCGGCTGTGGATTACAACGAATTTAATGCATAAATTTTAAATATTAAATTATCAAAAGCAGTTCAATTGTCTCAAGTTCGTGTGGGTGGTCGTTTTGCAAAAGTTGCGTATTGGAACAGAGATTCAGCATCGGTTGAATTGTTTTTATAAGGTTGATAGTTGATAAATTATAGTTTTAGTAGAATTCAGAGTGTTTGTTAAAAATAAAGTGTCAATAACGCCAAACCTTAAACGTGAAATTTTTTAAGGACAGAACGAGCTGTCTTATTAAAACTTATTTCATCATTTGGTCCGGATCATGGGTAACAGAGGGGAAGTGCCGTTGTTACTGCAGGTCAATTGATGAGCTCGTTCCGTTTAACTTTTTATTTATAATTATATGTTTTGAAACATCTACAGTGTTATCATGGAAAATTATTAGAATAACATTAGGGTGAAATGTTAAATATTAAATTTTTTTCATTGATTTAAAGTTATTTTTCCACATGTAACCGTCGGTATGTGGATGTTATTTTTCTCTTCTTCGTACTTGTCATTATAACGCATGTTGTGTTTAGCTTACTGCGATCATAAAAATCAAAAGTTAATTGAATGTATAAATACAGGATTTGTGAAACCATAAGAATGTAAATATTATCTCTTTCACTGAAAATTGGATTTCGTGCAACAATTTGCGGTAGCAGTTATCCGTAGAAAGGTTGACTAAAAGACGTTAGCGTGTAGATCTCCAACAGATTTTACACTGATTTGACAGTTCGCACAAATGTACGAGTTCGCACAAATGTCGCAGTCTGGCGCACAAATGGCGCAGTCCAATTTAGTGCGCTGCGATTAATATTTAGAATACTTTTTCAAAACATTTTATCTGGATAGTACAAATTGATAGTTTTGTGGTGTGGTGTTATAAAATGTTATTTTATCTCTTTCAAAAATACCTTTCGAATTCTTAAGAGATCTCGAAAGGTTTTGAGTTATATGAATTTTCTTCTTTGTTCTTTTTTTTTATTATTTCAAGAGCGAGTGAGGGCGCTTTATCTTCGATGTACGACCAGAAACGAAGGTACATACAAATTTTTAAATGAATTTCTGTGTACAAAATAACTCATTTCCAACCATTGAAGCATCCGGATCGAAATTATGAAAACAAAAATTCAACAAGGAACAAAATTCTTAACCACGTGTTCTCCCAACGATAATGCCCCTCGGAGCGTATGGTACTTCTTGTTTTCACGTTTTTTCTCTTACTTTGTTTCTGACGTCTCTGCCTTCTCTGCTCCACATTAGGCCCGACCAGTTTATGTTAATTATGATTACAATGTTTTTATTTTGCAATGATTGAAAACAAGAAGAAAGACAAGATAAATAATTGTATGCTTTCATTACTTTTCAGGATGCGGACTTAAATTCAGGATGTGGAAGTAAGATAAGAAATTTTTGATAAGTGATTGCACCAAAATGTGAGATTTTAAAACTTAAAGAAAATTATCAAAAATATTATAAAATTGCAAACTCAAAAAAATTATATGGCACTGTTTCAGTTTACTTGTTTTCGCGTGTATTATAATAAAAAAAAAACTGTAATGTTAAATGCTACTTTTGATTTGAAGACGTCGGCTGGATTATTTTAAAGTGTTTAATTCTCGGCAAAGCAGTCTGAATTTTATTTCACAAACTAAGTTTATTTTCAAACCAATGCTTCGATATCGTATGATATCATCTTCAGAGATTCTTAAAAATGGTTCAAATTATAAATTTGTGTGTGATGTATGATTTTATGTCTTACCCTACTTACAAAAAACTATCGTTTTTTTTTTGCTTTTGTAAAAGCGTACTGTTTGGATTTCTTTGTAACAATAGTTTCATTGTAAGTAGTTTCGAAATCCAAACGGTACGCTTTTACAAAATCGAAAACAACGATGAATTTTTGTAAGTAGAGTTAGACATCAGATCACACATAACATACAAACTTATAATTTAAAACACATTTTAGAATCCCTGAAGATGATATCATACGATATCGAAACATCGGTTTAAAAATAAACTTCGTTTGTTAAGTTAAATTTAGACTGCTTAGCCCAGAATTAAACACGTTAAATGCTAATTTTTCCAAGTTTTGTATAAAAATGCATTGATAAATGTCCTAACAGTTATAAAGATATACTAGCAGACCCGGTAAACTTCGTCTTACCATGTTAAACTTGGCGTCTATTTTCCATTTTTTCTTTGCTGTTTGACTTTAAAAAAGCATCATATCTTGAGTTGTTAATCGTTTCGCTTTCTTGAACATGTCCTAGTTTTTTTTTACATATCCATATTTTCCATTTGCTCGAATTGTTCTGCCTAATTATCTCGGAATCAAATCTAAGAACTTCAACTCAATTCTACGGGTCTTTCCATAAATTATCAAAAAATTTGCTCCAATCAATCTTACATGCATTTCACATGAAAACTTTTCATTAACATTTCTTTGATTCGGATGCTTTGAATATTGCCGAATGGTATCAGGTATCAGCTTCCCGTTGCAAATTCGATTTTTTCAGCACTCAACGTAACCATCAAACTTGGCAAGCCTCATGCTAAAAAAAATCCACTGTTTGAAACTTGTTCCATAAATAAACATATGTTGATAATATCTATGTTTCATTTATTGTATACCATTTAGTTGATTTACTCCGCTTTGCTCGAGTTCACTTTAAGGTTGAAATCGAAATCAAAAGTTTCTCATTTATTGGAATTTATTGCATATGAAACTTTATGGAAGAAGCATTTTGAATATCGCACAATTTTTGGAGTATTTCCCCAACATTCTGCCTAGCGCAGAACTTTTAGCTCCCGAATATTTAGCTTTGGATAGTATATTTTTAAGAACTGAAGAAATAATAAACATTTGAGAAAATTTTTTAAAAACCATTTTCAAGCAGATTTTTGTTCACTATCCTCACCCTTGGAAGCAGTGGTTATTAATATCCATATTTTCATCAAAATCATGCCCAAAAATAAAAGTTCGCCCTTTTTTTTTTTTGAGCAAATAATGCAAATTAAATTCCTTTGAACATTAACCCAATAAATCAATTAAACGGTTGGTTTTGAAATGAGAAAAAAATATGTTAATTTTTTTTGTTATTCAACCGAATTACAGCATTTATATTTTCTTTTTTATCCTAAAAGACACACCTGCCAATTTAAACCATTGTTGTCTGATTTAAAATGATCTGATCTGCGATTTCATTTAAGAATATGTGATATTTTCAAGATTCAATAACATTCAATTGGAAATTAAAATTAAATACATCAAAAAGAACTAATCTGTTAAGGCTACGATGAATTTTCATGTAAATTAACTTCGAAACCTTAAAAAACGATTAAATGTCTTTTTTTTATTATAAATTGTTATTTTCATTAAAGAAACATCGGGGCAAGTGCAAATGGATCATCACAGTTCATCTTTTATATTCTTTCAAAAAGAAAAGACTTTAAAATGAATTTAATACTTGTTCCTGTTTGTCTTTTTTATCACCGTTCATTGATATTTCTGCAGTTTTTCTCCAGAATAAAATAATGGTTGGTACTTCAATTTTACTGAATACTGTTTTACCATAAGACCTTCATTTAGAAAGACATTTAATAATTTTGAATATTTTAGAGAAAAATTAATATATATTTCATGGTAAAAGGCGCGTTGCCGCTTGTTTCACCGTGTGAAATGACAGGAGTTAATATTATTTTCAACACTTTCAGGTCGTAATAAAAACTTATAAAAAAATCCTGCTTCTGCTACCAAAACAATTATGCTTCTGGAATATTAATAACAAAAAAAATTCAACAAAAAAGCGGATCTAAAGTCTCTTCTATGTAGCCAACACACATTATGTTATACAAAAACACAGGTTAATGTTAAGTCCGTACTTGAATTCTGTGTAAACAAACAGGGAACCTGTAAACAGATTTTCAGTGAACGATTTAAAAAAAAGATAAGTTTATTTAGTCAGGTTGTTTATTTGGGCCCTATCTTACATAAATTGAGAAATAATGTATACATTTTTGTCAATGTTGAACGTTTGCACTTCTTTTCATAAACATCAATCCTGTATAATCCATTTTAAATGACAGGCTCTTGTACAGTTCATGTGTCTGTTAATTTTCAACGGATTTTATGGTTGTTCTGAAAATTTAAAGGCGCTTGATACACCTTCAGTGAAGCACATTTGTGCATGTTTGAAACATGTTTCTATGCGTTTTGGATTATAAACCAAATCTTTCCACTTTTCTTTTTTTCAAATGTCCGTAAATAACTATTTTTATTATCATTTACATTATTTTAAGGCAATTTCCGACCATTTTTAGAATTTTTATAGTTTTTTCTCATGTTTTTGATGCATTTCTTTGTTTTTTTTGTCATTTTTGCTGTTTTTGTCGTACTTCATCATTTTTCAGATGACTTTGTCATTTTTAGTCTTTTTATTGTATTTGATTTTAATTTTTTTTTATTTTTCAACTTTTTGTAATTTTTGAATACTTTGTAAGTTTCTAAAAAAAACTTTGTTGTTGTATTCTATCACCATTTCTGAACGTAAAAACGTATGTTTGGTGTTTGTCTAAATTATATTGGTCCTGTTATAGAGAAAACTAAAAGGTAATGTCGCTTCTAAAAACCGTTCGGATGTTACCAAAATCGAATGTTGCCAAAAACGAACGGGGTGTGTATTTCACATGCATTAGTACTAAACTCATATTTTTCAGACAACAATTCCTTCTTTAAATAACACGAATTAAAGTTTAATTTTTTCAAATAGTTTAAATGGTTTTGATTTGATCGGCAAAATATCAATCTGGGTCACATCTAGGCGTCATTCATTACTCTGTGCTGTACAAATGATCTAGAAATCAAGAAGAAAAAAAAACACATCTAGGTTTCATATGGCTACCACATGCATTGAAATTATGCTTGGTTGAAAAATGCGCGCCCAAATATTTCCAACCACAATCAGTATGCTATGCCATGGTTACTATCCTCTTGCGACGTTGGCTTGCGACGTCTCGAGCATGGAGACGAAAAACAAACCGCCCGGCGCCCAAAAGAAAGAAAATGTCGAAAAAATTGAAGGCCATGACTTTAATTTGATTACATTTATTACAAATTTAATGATTACGGACAATTGAAGCGACTTTTTGTTGTTTTTATTCGATATAAACCGATTCGCATGGCTACAGAATATTCTAAAAATAATTTCATTCGAATCGTTTGGGTCATTTCGGAGGAGTAGTACTACAAACACCGTTACAAGAGAATTTTATATAATAGATGAATAACTTTCAAATGACTTTTTCCTGTTAGCTCTCATACATATACCACGACAGGCTCTCCCAAACTGATTGAAAACGAAGTGCTCAATTACAGTAGCTGCAGCAGCGTTTGCATCCCATCATCACCTGTCACCGCCGATTGATTCATGATTCGGCACCGAGCCTCGGTTTTTCAATTAGCAGCTTATTTATCTTCGAGATTTTCCCATAATAGCCTGCGGATCGAAATCAGTTCAATTTGGATTCCTCGGACATCCAAGACTCTTGAAGAGACAGAGCGTCCAGCCAGACGCCAGTTAGTTGGCCAGGCCATACGTAATTATGAGCCCTGGAAAATTGCTCTGTAACATGCAATTTGGCACATTTGCATGTGCGCTAAAGGGCCCAAAGAAATCCACTTGTTGTTAATGTGTTGCTGCGGGTGTTGGGCCAAACTTATTGGAAATATTGTTGTGGCATTCCCGGTTTGCAGCTAAAGGTCTGTCTGTTTGAAGCAAGACTGAAGACGAGTATCGCCCTAAGTCCATTAGAGCAATCTTTTGAATGGGATCATTTGTCAAGTTGATAATAGTAATACAATCAAAACCTGGAGCGGTGAACGATTACCGGAGAGGGTTTTCCTTCTCTTTCCGCGCCGGGTTTGGCCAGACCCCATAGGACATAGGACATAGCTCTGGTTTCAAGTTGTTTTAGGTCGTTGGGGTGGCGCTGAGGGTGGACACAATGTATCAACTTCTCTACCGCTAGTTTCCCCATTTAGGAACTGGCGAAAGACGGCGACGCAACGTTTATGCAAGGTTCTCATGACACAACCGAGCTCCATTTTGGCCCGGTCTTTTCCCTTCATTAGGAAGGAATCTTGCACTTTTCCTTTGCATATGGCGTCGGCAGGCGGCTCGCAATCTATTGTGGGTTGTTGTTGCTCTAGCATGGTCCCGAAGTGAGGTCCAGCTTAATGATAGTAATGAACCCCTATCGAAAAAGTGTAAAAAGGTTTTTGCATTCGGTTTCGCAAAAGGCGCGTTTTGGTTCCACTGCATTTCGTTTTCTGTTCAAAGGGCTTTCTAGGAGAAATAAATCGTCACTTTGTTTATTGGTAAGTGCCACAAGGCGGTTAATGACTGATAACTTGGGTCCCTGGGAGACCCCCTCGGGGGAAACAAAGCTTAAGGAAAATGGATGACGGAAAAATGACGGTGTAATTTGACGGTGTTACGACACTAAACTGCATAAAATGCTGGCAGTTTCCTTACGTGGTTTGGTTACGGTACAAGCTTTCGTTACATAAAGATATGAGTGATATCTTATCTTTGAGTTGAAAAATTTATAAAATATGAATGAGTCCGGTTGTATTGATTTCTTCTAGTAAATATTACTCACAAAGATCAAAGTATTTAATACGAAAATGAACACATACATGATGGATCTCAGTGAAACTTCATGTTTCTTTGAATAGATCTAATTTACTAATTCTAAAGGTGTACATTTTCAAGGATATGATCTCACAAATGCAAAAACCACCTGCTCATAACAAGAGAAAAGCTTGCTTCATTTGAAATTGGAGCAAACTTTTGCTCATATTGTGGCGCTCCTGGTGGACGGATTTGGATGTTCTTGGCACCCACGTGTCAGAAATTTCGTCAGCTTCACTTATGTGTTTTTGATATTCTGCAAATCGAATGTACTTTGCAAAAAATCAACATGGAAGCCGAAAGAAGGGAAAAAATTGTACACAGTTATTTGGAAAATCCATTGTGGTCTGGATCGTAGCTAGACAGTTGAAATTGCCCTGAAATATCAAACGGTATTAGGAAACAGTGAAAACGATTTGGAAGTCTCAAGCCAATCGTCAGAATGGAACTGTCGACCGAAAACAGCGTGGAAAGATTATGAAGACGATTAAGAAGAACTCCAATCTGTCGGACCGTGATTTAGCCAGAAAATTAGATGCTGGCAATAGTACTGTGAGAAGAATTCGACTCTGGGAAGGAATAAAATCTAGTTAACTTGCCAAATCAGACCATAAAACAGAATAGTGTGGCAAAAATCCGTACTTGGAAGCTATATGAAAAAGTGCCAACCAAGTTCGACAGGTGTCTTCTGATGGACGACAAAACCTTTGTCAAGGCTGATTTCGGGCAAATCCCAGGTCAAACATTTACTTGACAACGGCTTGGGGGGATGTTCCAGCCAAATTTAAATTTATTTTTACCGACAAATTTGCACAAAAAATATGATTTGGCAGGGCATTTGCAGATGCAGCAAATAAACGAAAATTTTCGTTATAAATAAGACAATGAAGTCGGAACTAGCGTAAAACTGTACAAGACGCACCAGCCGATGCCATTATATCTCAAATATACACCAACTAACGGCTTGGAATAATGTTTTTCTTCATTTATATTGTAGCAAACAAGCTTTTTCATCATTCAATAGATGAAAAGTTCACAAAAACTACTTCAATTCTTAGAAACAGAAGAATTTATAAAATCAGCGTGAAACTTGTTATTTTTCATAAGTAACATATAAGGTTTTATGATAAAACAGCCTGCGCAATCTGATAAAACTACAGCTTATCGTTTATCCACTCATGTGCTCTTTCGGAAGACTATAAAATTTTGGCTGTATTTTAATAACTTCCTACAAAATTTTATCAAAAATCGTTCATATGAAAATTGGGGCAGAATGCCCACAAGACCACGTGTTTTACGCTCAAATTTCGAATGCTGTTAATTTTTGCGAAAACCCGAATATCAAAACAAAATGCCATTCTTTTTATTTGCTGACTCCCAAATTACGATAACAATGCATAATTAAAACAAATTTCGTCCTTGTTCGAGTTCAAACGGTGCACCAATATTTGACTCGAAAAAATTATCGGCCGTTGCCGCGATATCACTATATCAGTCAAAAAAATTTAATTTCGTTGCCTACTTGAAGGCGTTTTATATATAAGGATATTGAAAGTGTATTTTGAAAAGCGAAATTTTCGAAGATTTAAGCAATAATAGAAGATTTTTACCCAAAGAATGGTTAGTTTACAAAAATACATGTAATCAAACATTTGATGTTTCAATAATTACATTCCGTATAATCTTTTCTTACCAACCTTCATGTTTGGTGCGTTCTGTCCACTAGCTTTGGCGTTCTACCCCGCGGTTTGTTTTCTGGCTGTTTTAGTTTTTTACAAAAATATAGTCAAAGTCGTATTTTTATCATATTTTTTCTTTTCGATAATACGTAAATCTGATCCCTCAATCGTCGTCAACTTTCAATTTGGTTCTTAAATGATTGGTATCGCTGTAAATAGCAATTATGCTTAACTGGTGCGTCTTGTACAGTTTTCCCCTATACCAAAAAAATGTCTCCAAAACATTTTGGTTTTGTTTCGATTATAGTCGTTTTACCATCTTATGGCATTCGCGACTTTATATCTACTTAGCAGTTGGCGAACAGTTATTGAAAAACTCATCCGGTACAACCATGTTCGATGTTTACTCTTGGGCTAGAACTCACGGACATCGACACAGGAAGCAACTGACTTGCCAACTGAGCTATATTACAAGCCCACCTCTCCAAAAACGAATTTTGCCGTTCTTTCAATCCCACGATCATCCCGAAATATTTTGGCCAGATGGCAAGTTGTCGTTACAGCAAAGTCGTTCAAAAATGGTTGCAGAGAAAGGGGTCCAGTATGTTCCGAAAAACCATAACCAACCCAACTGCCTCAAGTTCTGCCTTATTGAAAAAATACTGGGCAATCATGAAGAGGAGACTCAAGGCAAAGGGAAAGTTTGGCAAAGACCTCAATCAGATGAAGAACTGATGGAATAAGATAGTTTAAACAATGGGCGAAGAAGGTGTGCGCCGCTTAATGAGCCGTGTTTAAGAAAAAATCTGAGAGTTCCTTCGAAACCTTGAAAAATAATTAAATTCGTATTTTTTCTTGAAAGTAGAGGAGAGTGGGGTATCATGGGCCACTTTTTTTCTTTGATGAATAACTTCTTTATTATTAAAGATAAAAGTGGCCCAAGGTACCCCACAAAATGTGGCCCACGATTCCCCACAAGCTATGATTTGCCAATTGGTTGCGTTTGTGTGTCTTAAATATTGAAATTTCATCAAAAATTCCTTCTCACGTGAAAGAACATGACAAAACGAAGATCATAAGCGTTTGAGCATATTTTTGTTATGAACTTTAAGTTCCCCATCGATGTTGTTATCGGGTGCTTGTTTAAATATGTAAGTACATTTTTCTAGGCAAGTTAAATAAAAGAAGCATATGATAAGTACGTGAGTCAACAGCATATAAAAAAAAATGCTTACGCAAAGCGACGACGATGATAATTGGATTGAGATTTTTATCTCAATACACAGCTGAGGTATTAAGAGTGACCCACGTTACCCCACTCTCTCCTACATATGAAATGAAGTGCTACATTTTTATGATAAATCATCTGGAATCTAATAAGAAAGTAACTGAAATACAGGCATTATTTTTATAATTCTAAATGAAGCAAGTATTACTTCAATGAGTAGAATTGCAAAGCTAGATTTAGCAAAAAAATGTTTATATTTCCTTCAATACTTTATAGAAAATGTACATTGTTTATAGAAGGTCAGTATTTTCATTTTTTGTCATGTTTTCCTGTAAACTAAGGTATTTTTCAGTAATTTTTCCATAAGAAAGTGTTTTATTAAAATCAATCCGAAGATGGCAGATGCACTTGCTAGATAGGATCAACTCGGCTTTTTCCAAAGATCATAATTTTAATTGCGATTAATCATGTCAAAAAATAACTACGCAGTAATGGGGATACAAATGTAGACAAATGATTTGCAGAATGTTGACATATGCGATATTCTTTGATGATTGATTTTATTTATGTATTTTTAGGCCAACGTTCGACATTTAAATCATAAAAATGCCAAGATAAGAGAAGCATGCCAATTTAAGGCTCACTTTTCCTAACCCTTTCTCTGTTTGTACATCAGATTGTGGGTAATTGTTTTCTTTACAACTTATTTGAAAAGGCATATATTCAAAGAGAGAACAGAAAATTTAAGTGATGTGTACTGAAATAAAAAATGGTCAATTCTGGAGTGAACTCACGTCACAAAAATAATCGATTAGAACTCAAACAATTTAAAGTTCTAAATCATATTAATTTCAAAGGAAATTCAATGTCCTTCGTTTTATTTTTTTTTCCATATAGTGAATTTGTTGACTTTCTGAATGATAACAGTCAAAGAAAGTTCGGATAATTGATTTAACGCCAGGGTGGAATGTGTCTTCAGCAGTTTTTTTTTTTTATAAAACTTGGTCAAAAATTTTCGTTTCTGGACAACAAAAAATATAAAAACTTATTTTATGATTTTTGATAGATTTAACAAACAAAGTGGCAATAAAGTACATAACCTGAGATCTTTCTCAAAATGTTGTATTAAATATACGGCCAAGTCCGGAAAAACCGACAAGCTTACACTAAATACGTCACTCTGTTGTGCCGAATATACGGACCTACTATTGTAATAAGAATATTATAGCACAATAGCCCATCGGGCATCGCGTCTCATTAGCGTCGCATTGATATTTCATTTTGTGGCTACCATTTTCCGTTTGAGCCACTGCAATAATGGTGCATCGCGTCCGTGATAGTATTGTACTAAACCGCACAACTTGTTCTAAAAATCAAAATTCTAACTTGTCTGCAAAATCAAAAGGCGAACACGAAATTATTACCACACCGAAAATGTGATTAAAAAATTTCTAATTATGTTTAAAACTAAACCAAAATGGTAGTGTAGTTTTATAGACATATTTACTTCAAAATTAAATAAAAAATTAATTGATGGAGCCTTGAGGGTAAAATTGAACGCATTTTCGCTCGATGCCCTCCATCAAAGTCTTTACAGAGCCATACGGTACCAGTTTCTCAGTTTTTTTTTTCCATTTTCTTAACATGTCCTTCTCATCTTTGACTGTTTTCTGGCTCTACCGAAGTTCCCGCTTCATTATTGACCGGTACTGCTCCACCGGACGCAGCTCCGGACAGTTTAGCGTAAAATCACGACAATGGCGTGGTTGGTAAAATAAGGACAGAGAGCGCAGATTGTCAAGGCTGATGCTACGGAAAAAAATATTTCAGATTCGGCCTCGGGTATGAAAAACGGATTGCCACAGGGAGCACAGATTTTGAAGACTGCTGTTACGAACAAAATTGTTGCTGATTAGGTAACTGGAAAAAGACGGAATGGCTTTGGAAGCGCCGATTTTTAAGGCTGCTGCTGGTGATTGTTTTGGTTGGCTTTCCGGTGGATAAAGACGGAATAGCTTTGGAAGCGCACATTTTTAGGACTGTTGCGGCTTATTGTTTGCTATGATTTGTCCATTCGGTGGAAAAAGACGAAATTGGCTTGGGAAGTGCAGATTTTTAAGGCTGCTGCTGCTGCTGATTGTTTGTTTTGATTTGACCTTTCTGTGAAAAAGACGGATTGGATTTGGAAGCGCCGATTTTCAGGCACCTTCTGCTGATTGTTAACTTTGATTTGGCCTTTCGGTTGAAAAAACGGAGTTGGCTTAGAAAGTGCAGATTTTTAAGGCTGCTTTTGATGATAGTTAGCTTTGATTTGGCCTTCCGGTGGAAAAAGATGGAATTGGCTTTGGAAGCGCAGATTTTAAGGCTGCTGTTGCTGATTGTCTGCTTTGATTTGGCCTTCCAATGAAATGGACAGAATTGGCCTCATACCACTCCAGGACACTTTTAGAATAGTGGTATGATGCCAAATCTGGCCAAAACAGCGGAGCTTCGTCCTGCTGCTGCTTGCCATGACAAAAAGCGCTTCTCGAGGCACTCAGCTTTGTAGATCTCGCCATTTACTCTGCCCTTTGTCACGAAAGGCTCACTTCTCTGTCCGCAAGAGCACATGGCCTGCCAAACGAGATATTTAGAGAAGAACTTCGATATTTTCTTCTTCTTAATTTTGTCGTCCACATCGAACTTGCTTTTGCCTGTGGAAAATTCCCCTGAATTTGCTTAAAATCGGCTCTTATAATGAGAAAGTGTGCAAATTTTGGTTGATACTTACCCTATGTTGAATATGTCGCAATAATTTCGTGTTCACCTTTTACTATCATTTCATGGATTCGTATGGATGAAAGTAGTTGCAATACTGAAAAAAAGAAGAAAAGTGCAAAATATTTTCTTTTTCAAGGTTTAATTTGTCATTGGAAGATTGAGAAGAAATTTTTTAGGTGACACCAAGGGTACAATCGCAAGACATCTCATAAAACCCACGAAGAGATTTTCAGATTACTTCTACTTCAAATATAGCGATTTTTTTCGATGAAAAGTTTGTGGAAAGCAGGTATCATTTAAACCTTGTTTAAATTAATTTTAAGAATTATTTCTAACAGATTAAAAAGGAATAATCTTAATGTGACGGTATCTACTTACACTTTTTAGAAGGTAATGGTTCTGGTTCTGTTGATCTACTTAATCTGAATGTTTTTTACTTACGGAAACTTACCCGAAATATCTAAAATTATTGGTTATCTATCAATAAATTCTTTTTGTATAGAAAGTTGAGCAAATCAAGATAAATAATTTTATAAACAGAACCCAACAGAAGTTCCGACCTCGTTGAAGCAGTTTTTCTCTGATTCCAGATATAAATATGCTAAGTACCGATGTTCCCCTGCTCAGAAATGTTCGCCCTGGAAAACCCATCACCCGAATGATAGACTGTTTTGACCTAATCAGACTTTGCCAAGTCCAACACAGCGAGATTTCCCAGGTTGTTTTTCCTCCTCGGCGCTGCCGCCATATCGCACATACTCCAAACAGCTGTCGCTCAGTATCAATTCACAGAGCACAGCAGAGTTGAAGAATGCCGCCACCTGGAGGCGCTTCACGAACAGATCGTCGGCAGTTTGATTTGTGCTACAAATTATCCATCCTCCCCCAACCCCCTTTGAAAGACTGACTGACTGACTAACTATAACTAAGTAACAAACCGAGTGACTTGATCGCGGACAAGAATCAGACTTGCGGCACGGCCCAACAACCAGGGAGCCAGGGCAAGTTCCAATAGCAATAGTTAGCCCCGAATCGAAACCAGGCCCGCTCCGAGGGATTTTTTCTTCTCAAATGTTCAATACCCAGAACCAGCACCTTTTCAAACGTCCGGTGTAATAGATTTAATGGTGATTTATCGGTCGGTGCATTGCTGGATTTGCTGCTGCAATTGCTTGAACTGAAGAACACCCCGGAAGAAGAAAGTTCAGAGCATCACAAATTGCTGCCCGGGTCAATTCTTCGCTCTGCCCTTCGCGGTGTGGCTAACGAGGCCCTCGAATGGCGTTATTCTTAGTAAGTAGGACATTGACTATTGGCCCTTCCCGGTATCATTGGGGCGCTATCTTCCAAAAGGTTATTTCTCATTCTGTTGCAGATTTTATTACCGTTGATATTTGTTGCGTTTGCTTCTCAATGGAATGGGGTAGGTTTTCTTTTTCTGAATAGGGCACGTGCCAGCTGCTAAGCCTAATCGCGTAGGGGTGGTGCATATTGAACAAACATGTGTAGCACACCATATCTCTACACATTTGTTATTTTTTAAACAAATTATTCACACCTCAGTGACTTCGGGTATGGTATGTTGAACTTGAGCTATTCAGCATCTTCGACACTTGATGGAAAGTCAGTGGAATGGCTACAGATTTGTTAAACTTTGTTGAGACCTCTTTCCTTCCATAAAATTTGTTCAAAAATTAACATCATGGCAAAAAGTTTAGGAAGTTTAAAGTCGAAATGACAGTGTGCGTGCGTCTCATTTCAGTTCAATTTTTTGTCTTTATTAGAGAGACTTTAAGCCTTTGACTGGTTAATTTCTAGGAAAAATCTTATAATTATATAAGATTCTTTCACAACATTATTCAATACAATTATAAGCGGTGCTGTATCATTATTTTCGAGAAAAAACAAACCGTTATTGTTTTAAAGTGACGGTTTCAATCCATTTTTAGAATGTATTTTAAAACTTATTAAGTGTAAATCATGATATCGATATAACAAAAACAAAGGCTTAGTAACATGCGGTTTTTTAAATGAACTTTCTTCAGAGCAAATTTGCTTTTTACGCATGTTGAGATATGCTGTTCAACAAGGCCAGCCCAATTTAAAAGCTTAATAACATTTTATATCTTAGCTCAAATCAAAATGCAGTCTCTGGATAGTATATTTTTCATACATAAGGATTTAAGAAAAACCATACTAAAAAAAATCGGCCTGAAGGGATAAAAATTATTGATGAAATACTGGATTTTCGTGTTCCTCCCTAAAGGGTGATACGGTCAAAATTTGGTCAATATCAACTTGACGTGTTTCTTTCAATTTTGCATTTAAAAAATCTGAAAACCTCCCTCATTTTGAAGGTGTGTGTGTAGAATGTTGCTCCTATTTTGATTTTGGAATTCACTCTTCAGTTGTCAAAATTGCCGTCCAAGGAAAAAGAGCAGCGTATCAAAATTTTGCTCGCGCATCGCGAAAATCCAAGCTACTCGCACGCAAAGCTGGCAAAATCGCTAAAAGTTGCCAAATCAACCGTAATAAATGTAATCGAAGTGTTTGGGGAACGTTTATCGACAGCCCAGAAGTCTGGATCGGGGGGAAACCGAAAACCGGAAGCCGCTGAGACGACAAAGAGAGTTGCCTGTAGTTTCAAGCGAAACCCTAACCTCTCTCTCCGAGATGTCGCAAATAAGCTGGGTGTATCGTCTACAACCGTGCATCGAGCCAAAAAACGAGCTGCACTATCGACTTACAAGAAGGTAGTGACTCCAAATCGCGATGATAAACAAAGTACGACGGTCAAAGCGCGATCCCGGAGGCTGTACACGACGATGCTGACGAAGTTTGACTGCGTGGTAATGGACGACGAAACCTACGTCAAAGCCAACTACAAGCAGCTTCCGGGACAGGAGTTTTATACGGCAAAAGGAAGGAGAAAAGGTAGCAGATATTTTCAAGCACATGAAACTGTCAAAGTTCGCTAAGAAATATCTGGTTTGACAAGCCATCTGTACCTGTGGCTTGAAAAGCAGCATTTTCATAGCTTCCGGGACAGTCAACCAAGAAATTTACGTGAAAAAGTGTTTATTCAAACAATTTCAACGTCTGCTGCCTTTCCTGGAGAAACACGGTTGTTCCGTACTGTTTTGGCCGGATTTGGCATCTTGCAATTACGGTAAAAAGGCCATGGAGTAGTACGCCGCCAACAACGTGCAGGTGGTTCCCAAGGACAAGAACCCTCCCAACACGCCAGAGCTCCGCCCAATTGAGAAATACTGAGCTTTTGTCAAGTGGAACCTAAAGAAGACCAAAAAAACTTCTAAGGACGAGTAGCAGCTCAAGGCAAACTGGCTTTCTGCGGCGAAGAAGGTGGACAAGGTGGCTGTGCCAAATCTGATGGCAGGGGTTAAGAGTAAGGCCTGGCAATTCGGATTTGGAAAAGCGGAAGCTCAACTGAGTATTTTTCCTGAATTTTATACTAATTAAACTTGAAAAAGAAATTTAATTTGATTTTTTAAATAAACGATTTCACCGATTAACACGCGTTTTCCCTTGACCAAATTTAGACCGTATCACCCTTTAAGATGTATTAGATCGAATTGTTTACATTTAGAAATCAGCATTCAATGTAATTGAAGGCAACAATTGTTTGTATCTGAAAGTGTTTTTTATTGGTAGCATGATTTCATTCGCGCAAAATAACAAATTTTATTTTTGGGAATGATTCAGATTTTCAATCATCAAACAACTGAACGTTTCTTCCGTTAAGAGGGAAATTTAGCCATAATTGTGACTCTTAATCCCACCCCACATTCAAATTATTGGCATTAAACTTTATTTGAAACAAAACCCAAACAATGGAAAGACAATAAATTGATATCATACCTAAACTGTTTCCTGATGCTTGCAGCGGCACCAATCAATCAAAGCAAAAATTTCTGTTGGGCTGATAAATAAACTGATTCCTAAATTGCCCCCCTCCAAACCACAAAATATTGATTGATCTCCCGGCAGACAAACTAAGACTAAACAGTGCAAAATACCTCTGAAGTGGCAGTTTTCCACTCGATTAACCCTTATGTGTGACGACTCATTTGACAATTCTGGGTGGCAGTTCGCGAAGTAGCTGCCGAACCTGTTTATCGACAGGCTCCCCAAAGGTACTTGTTGTGCGGTAAGGTGGATCAAAAGTCGATAGAAAGATCAAATTTCTTGATCGGTTGAATTTGGCGGGAAGGAGTTTGTTTTTTTTTGAGTCCCTCCTTGTTCGCGCACCCATTTGAGGAAACGTCAAACGGCGCCAAAAATCAAGTTCATCAAACTCAAAATTTATGCCAACGACGCCAGAAAAGTTGCGACGAATGTCACCGCTCAACGCATAAATTAAGATTCAGTTCTTACTCAGTTTAATACCGTTTGAGGGAAAACTTTGTGCTGTACCGACTTTTGCTCGAATTTAAACACGACAAACCTACTTCTAAAGGTATTAAACCACACGCACCAAAGTCAAACGAAAGTGCACTCTAGCAGGTGTTCATCGAACTTTGAAGAACATACAAAACCGGAGCAGTCTGGCTGAAGGCTGAAGGCTGAGGACTGCGAAAGCAAAATTATTTGCTCTTCTGGGTCACGCGTTCAAAACCACGGAAAGTCGTCTGCGCGCAAGGCAACAAACAAACCGCACGATTATTTTATGCTGGCTGGCTGTCGGCGGTGAAGAACTGTGGAAATATGGAAATGTTGGGTCAGGTGGCATGCTTCAAACTTCTTCGACATTGTGGAAGTTTTGTCGGTTGATCCGGGCTTCTGGATCGAGGCAGCAGCAACGAGCCGGTCATTTGCCTCACGATTGTTGCCACCTTGATTCATACAATGTCGATGGAGGTGCCCCGAAGGAGACCGGATGTGACTTGACCTTGCTTCCGACGATGCTACCGACGGAATGGGTTCGATTCTGCTGCTTTGTAGTTTGATGTGTTTTTTTTGGGATTCTTCTTTTGTTTCGTATTTCCAAACGTCGGATAGCGAACATAAAATGGATAACCTTTTGCTCCAATTTCCTCCGGATTTAGGAGGCACGATCGTACGCTGGGCTGAGCCGGATATGATCGGACACGTCAGCACAGCACCAATCGTGTTTCATCTTGGATCAAAGCACAAAGTTGATCTTCGTTTGTCATAATCTTGTCAAACAAGTCTCACGAATGGCGAGATCTTTTGATCGCGCCGCTCAAACGTATCCAATATTTTTGATGAGAACCAATTTGTTGGAGATAGTGCCCAATGAATGTGATAAAAAACGCGTTTTTTTAAATAGAAAATTAAACACGAATTCAATGAAATTGAGAACAATAATAAACGCACATGTTTTCAATCTGCGGACTCTTCTCATTTTTTTTAATTTGTACATGTAATTAATTTTACAAGAAAACTTAATGATAATCTTGAAATTTTTATACCAACCGTTTGAAAAAAGATAAGAACAAATTTTATTTCATACAACAGGCTATCCCCAAGTAACACCGATAATTCTACTGGCACTTATGGAACCAACAAAAGGGATGATGATAGCTGTTTTTTTAACACCGCTGGGAATACAAATTGTTTAGAAAATTACGATTTTTGTGGAAACTCTCAAATTTGAGACACTTTTAATGACTGAATCAGTTAAGAAAATCTTTAATTTACTTTTTTCTATGCCATTCATATGACAAAGTGAAGTTTTCATGGTTCTTCTGACAAAATTAAATTTATAAACTTTAAGATTCATACAGCGAGGCTGCTGCATGATGCAGGGTGCATCAATTGAAATCGATATTGAAAACATAGTTTTTAAGCTTAAATTATGTAGCTGTCAACCTATGTTTCACTTTACTTTAGCTGAAAACTCTTTAATTTGAAAGCAGCAGCCAGCAGGAAATCGACATTAGAGAAATCATTTCCAGAAGATAAGTGATTACCAGTTTTCATCCTGAGCTGAATTTCAGAACCCCACGAGTTATCAACAATTTAAAAGAATTAGTTGATGTTGAATTTCGATTGTTTTGGTTCCGTTCTCAATGTTGCATCATGAATCATTAAGTTTAAAAAGGGATAGGTATTAAAAGTTTAATAATACAAAACATATGATACAGAATTTGATACAGTGACTTTTGATGTGTTAACCTCAAGTGAAGTGATGTTAAGTTAAAATTTACGAACGGATAAGTTTTATCCAAACAGTTTTTCAAGATATGGGGCTGGGCTTGACCCTCGGACCAGTTTTGGGCGATTCATCATCGAGACAGGTGTTGACTTCGGGAAGGATCCGGATCCATTTAAAGCTAAGTGTTTTTCTTTATTTCTTCGACTTAGTTGCTTAGTTGTTAATTAAACAAGTATTATTGCTACTTTGAAATTTTTGACGGCAAATTTCTCAGCAAACTTGAAAGCCGTCTCAGCAAAATTCACCAATAGTTTCTTTAAAATGTAATGCAAAACTTATTTTAAAATAGCATTTATTCAGGAGCTTTAGCAGAAAATGCATAAACAGTTGCAAATATACTTATTGATAAGCATCGACATTTTATTTTCTTTCGTTAGAATAGTTCAATAACGGTTATTGTGAACATAAAATTCAAACCTTTGGTAAATATTTTTATTATTAATTTGAATTAAAACGATTTTCTTGCGTTTGTAGATTTCGGTTACATTAACAGTTGCTGTTGATATGCTGTGGGGTATTTGAGAATCTTTTGATATAGTAAGGCTGGAACAAATTTCAAATCCTTCTTTTGTCACTCGGAGTATGAACACCGAAAGGGGGGGGGGGAGAATAAAAAATAATGCAAAAAACAAATAAATTGGAATAAATTGCACGAAATCTTGTATGCAACCAAATTGCATACAATACCATTGCACAAAATCTATAGATCAAGCAATTTTTTATCGAAAAATTCAATGAAATCATGAATAGAAAAGGTGAAATACCTCCCATCTTCCAAAATTTGTTTTTTGGTCTTTCGGATATTTGATTTTTTTTTTTAGAAATTTACATAAAACACTTCAAACTTTATTTTTTTCCCCCTTCGGGTTTTCGGAAATTTCGAAGGGGGGGTGACAAAAGAAGAAATTGAAATTTGTTCCAGCCTAACATATAGTGTAAAGAACCTTTCCGGTTCGACCGCGGATGATGTAGCTTTTCCAGGGAAACCTCTCAATTACTTAAACTACATCTGGAAAAAATTGTGAACTCTTGGTTTTTTTTGTAATTTTTATTGAAGCTGCTAATACTTGAGGGTTTAAGGAGCCAAACTCGTTGTGTATGTTTACAATTGTGTGCTTAGGTCAAGATCGTCACTTTTTGGAGAGAACAGGAAATTGATAGGGATATTCCCACCTAACCTTCACAACCCTGTGTCATGTAGGACTATTTTGTTTAAATTAAAAATATTTTAAATTCGATGTACTAAAAATTGAATAGAAAAATTAGATTTAAAAATGTGTCATCTAGTTAAATTCAGAGCTATAATTTTACGATGAGCATTTTGAATTGATGAACTTTTTTTAAGGGATGGTTTTGTTGATAACATTTTTTTTAAGTAAATCGCGTTAAACGGTTTTTTTTTAAATTTATTATTCACTCATTCATCACCGCTAAACTTGTTGCAATTCAGGATAGATTTTTTACATATAGACATAAACAAATTAAAAAGAAGGTAAATCTTCGAATTGATATTTCACTGGATATTACGGTTATACTATAGGCTTATTTTTTTACAAATTTATGTTGGAGAAAGATAGTAGGAATGTTCATGAAAAATAGGCACTTAGTGATAGTAGTTATTTTTTCTCATCTTTACACTAAACAACCACATGCCTCCGTATTTACTGAAAGCGTCGAATAGGAGCTAATAGGAGTAAGGAAAATAATTTTTATGGTTCACCGTAACACTTGTCAAAAGTGTCTCCCAATTAATTCCTTTTACCCAGTCCCAACCAAAATTAATTAGCTAGGATGCAGAGATAACCTCGGTCCTAATGCACAAAATAAATCTTTCATCCCTTTTTTTTCCAATCTATCCATTGACTACTAGGACGTGACCGGCGCCGTTATTGACGTTCAAAGAGAGAGCATTAGTTTTGTCCAGTGTGAATGAGCTGCTAATCCCAAGCACCATTCATTAGACCTCTGAACAAAATTGATGGCCTCGGTCAATCACGGAGAAGCAACCATTGGTGATGTGGAACTTGTTCTACTGAGCCACACCAGCGATCGTGGATCTCGAACTGATTGTAATCATAATTTGATTTTGAAGGAAGTAATCCATTTTCTATAACTATGCATTTCGGGTTTAACGGTTTAAGGTGGATGTGAGTAGTTAATCAAGCTAAGCTAAGCTAAGCTAAGCTAATGTACAACTCACGTGAATTTATCGTAAATAAAATTTATTTTAATTATCGTTCTTCACACACTACACTTAATGTGTGATTTAAAAAAATCTTCGCTAAAGTTGCTTTGTGGGATCCTGTAGAAATTAGGAAAAAAAACAGAACTAAAAATAGAATTATCAAATTGGTAAATAATTTACCTTGCGTAATTGCGTTGCGTCACCAGTTAAAACAGAAAGGTAATGCAGCCACAGCGATTACAAAATATCATCTTATCAAACAATTAAATAGTTATAAACAAGCATCATTTGCACTTACCAGAAGACAAAGCTAAATCCAGATATACTAGAACCGATATACACCACTTAACGAAAAATCGGGAGACACGAATAGCGCTATCTGGCGATAGAAATGGAACTATTACACTGTGAATTTTTTCGGAGCTTTGATCAGAGATGCCAGGTGTCCTGATTTTTCAATTGACAATCGCAAAAAGTGTGGCGTAGCATATAGAAAAGGCGGAAGTAAAATGATTACTATTTGAATAAATATGAATTATTAACAGCGCATATTCTTACAATTCTTAAAACGTTATCCAAACCCTTAAAGCATCGGCAGCGATAAGTGCTATCCCAGGTGTTAACCCCGGACACATTCTAGGTCCTTTTTTAGCATTAGCAGTACATTTGCGCACCGGTAAGTGCTAAACTGGTTTCCATTTTAGCCACTGGTGACGCTCCGATAAGTGTTGTTGTTTTTTGATGCTATTTCCTTTTGTTAGCATCTGTCAAATCAGGAGCTGGTCGGTATTCAAATATGGCTCCTGGCATGCTTTTTCAATACCGAAGAGCAAGTGTCAAAATTGAGTGTTATTAAAGCTTTGAAACCTGACCGCTGCTGATACTCTTAAACATCGTGATTGTAATATTCCTATCGATTTAGCGCAAAGTTAAAAAAAAGAAAGAATGAGAAGGGAATGTTATTAGAATCATAAACTTTAAGGTCAAGAATTCGTAATAAATGACTAATTTATTATGACTTCATAAATAACTAAAAATACATTGATTTACAACACTCGCCATAAAATCTGCCTTCACAGATTTTAGACTTTTGCATTGCAAATTTCCGCCAACACCTTACGAGAAAGCAAACAAACTACATATTCTTAATCAAACATTTGCGCCTTTTAGTTTCTTTAAATCAAATTCCATAAATTTTATTTCATCTTTGTCTTTATTTCGAGTTTTTAACAACGATCCGTTACCTAGAATATGTCATACAAAACGGCAAATCTTGTACACAAATAAATGATGGGAAAACATTAAGAAATATATCGTATTCTGATTATTCATTGCGAATCGAAAGAGTTTTTTTTTATTTATTTCAGTACAATTGGTTTGAATTTGAGAGAAAAAACAATTCTGTTACATACATTTGTCTCAATTAATAAAAAAATCAATCTAAGCCCTTTCAAAATGTGAATCTGGAGTTGTTAAAATGCTGATCAGGGATGCCGTCCGAACATATTTTCATCACTTTTTTTGTTTCACTTCCATCTGTACCGTTGAGCCGTCAACACGTACGCCGGAGCATCGTATCGTTGCTGTGTACCTGCAGGAACATTTTTACATTATTTATTTTTTGCTTACCTGTTTTTCAATCAGCACTTTTCAGTGCTAAAATTATTTTCATTTTCTTTTATTCATATTTTCTCTTTTCTTTCCAGCATGGGGAAGTCTTCGGCCGGCTCAAGGGCCGGTAGAAAACGGATTGCCGAACCTAATTCAGGTCCATCGCCCAAAAAAGTTGAAATTTCCAATTCATTCGATGTCCTTCATAACATCGGTGATGAGGAAATATTCATATTTAATTCTGATAAGAGTACTAAGAAACCTTCTTCTTCTTATACTCTTAAAAACGAAAAGATTCCACCAATAACGGTCACGATTCCCGACTTCAATGCCTTTCGAAAAGAAATCGTCACTTCCGTCAAGGATGTGAAGATTTCTTTTCAGATCGGTCGAAGGGGAACTGCTCGTATATTGGCGGAATCTTTTAATGATTTTCAAAAGGTTTTAAATTATTTGAATAATAAAAAACACCAATTTTTTACGTACGACACTAGAAGTGATCGTCCATTTAAAGTTGTACTTCGTGGTCTCACTGGCGATCAAACACCGGATGAGATCACAGCTGAATTAAATTCTTTGTTAGGTTTTTCTCCAATTCAAGTAATTCAAATGAGGAAAAGAACCAACACGAATAATACCAGTAGTGTTGGTTTTGCTCCTGAACTTTATTTGATCCATTTTAAAAAGGATCAGGTTAATAATTTGCAAATTCTTGAAAAGGCTCGTCTTATGTTTCATTGTCGAGTCAAATTCGAACCTTTTCGTAAATCTTCTACCAATTTTCTTCAAAATATTACGCAATGTCGTCGTTGTCAAGCTTTTTGTCATGGCACTAAAAATTGTAGAATGAATGCCAGATGCATGTTTTGCGGATCATTCGATCATGAAAAATCTAAATGCCTTTTTGGTGGTGATAAGCCAAAAACAGAATTTTTTAAGTGTGCAAATTGCGCAGGTAATCATTCCTCGAATTCGCTAGACTGTCCCATCAGGGCAAAAATTATTGCTTCTAGGAAAAATCCCAAAGTTTCCAGAAAAGTTTCTTCTCCTCCTTCCTCTTTTTCGTCTTCACACGTCGGGCCGGCAAACAACCTGCCTGTTCGCAGTCAGCCTCCGCCTACATTGGAATCACGGCTGGGTAATACCCGAAGTGATTTTAATGTTACCTGGGCTGATTCTGCGCCACAGACTCGTTGTTTATCGTTCTCAGAGGTGGTTGAAAATGGGTTGCCCTCTTCAGGTTTAACTAATAAAAATGGGAAAAAACCAAGTCTCAACGTTCATGCGAAGGCTTGGGAAAATCCCCGAAATTCAAATACTTTTTCTTCTCCTTCCTCTTCTGATTCTAACAATTTTGTTGATTTGGGTGAGATTACTGAGGAAAAATTAAAATTTTTGCATCAAAATTTAATGGAAATGATGCAACTTATGTTGAAAGCAAATTCAATGTTTGAAGCTTTCCAAACTTCTTTTAATTATGCTAACAAAATTATTATGACTTTACGATTCCCTCATGGATCCAAATAGATGTTTAAATATTATGAATTGGAACGCTAGATCTTTGCTGGCTAACCAAGATGAATTCTTTTTATTTTTGAAAACTCAAAACATACATATTGCTGCCATCACTGAAACTTTTTTAAAGCCAGACAATAACTTGAAAAGCAATGCTTTCTTTAAAATTTTGCGAAATGATCGACTTGATCGACAAGGTGGGGGTGTAGCTATTGTCATCAATAGTCGTCTCAAATTTAGACTTCTTCCTTCTTTCAATACAAAAGTCTTAGAAACAATTGGAATTGAATTAGAAACTTCTATGGGGAAAATTATAATTGTTGCCGCATATTTGCCTTTCCAATGCAGCGGTGAACAGAAAAATTTTTTGAAGGGAGATTTACAAAAACTCACCAGAAATAAATCTAAATTTTTTATTATTGGTGACTTTAATGCAAAACACCGATCTTGGAATAATATTTCATCAAATTCAAATGGGAATATTTTATTTAACGACTGCTCTGCAGGTTATTATACTGTTGAATATCCTAATGGGCATACTTGTTTTTCTTCAATTAGAAATCCCTCCACAATTGATTTGGTTCTAACGGATTTAGGCGAGCATTGTAGTCAATTAGTTACTCATGCGGACCTCGATTCAGACCACCTTCCAGTAACATTTTCTTTATCCCAAAGTCCCATTGAAAACCCTTTAAAATCAGCTTTTAACTTTCAAAAGGCTAACTGGGAGCGATATATGAATTTTATTGAACGTAATTTGAATGTAAACGTTCCACTTAATTCAATAGAAGATATTGATTTGGCTGTAGAAAATTTGACAATTTCAATAGTCAATGCTAAAGCCGCTTCAATACCTAAAGTTAAACATAAATTTAATCAACCTTTAATTGATGATGATCTTCAGTTTTTGATACGACTGAAAAACATTCGTCGACGCCAATATCAACGTACTAGGGATCCTTATTTGAAATTAATTTATTGCGACCTTCAAAAAGAGATCAAACGTCGTTTAAATTTCATTCGTAATGAAAACTTTGCCAAAGCAGTAGAGGACATAAAACCCTACTCAAAGCCTTTTTGGAAATTGACTAAAATTCTGAAAAAGCCCCAGAAGCCAATTCCTACTTTGAAAGATGTGGATAAACTTCTTTTAACGAATGCAGAAAAAGCTCAAAAATTAGCCCAACAATTTGAGTCTGCTCATGATTTTAATTTAAACGTTGTAAGTCCAATTGATGCTCAAATTTCCCTTGAATTTGATGATATTCTTTCTAAACAAAATGTATTTGAAAGTTCTTGTGAGACAAATATTGATGAACTTAAATTGATTTGCAAAAAATTTAAAAATATGAAAGCCCCAGGGGAAGATGGGATTTTCTATATTCTTATTAAAAAGTTGCCTGAAAGCACTTTAAATTTTTTAGTTAAAATCTTCAATAAATGTTTTCACTTGGCTTATTTTCCAAATAAATGGAAAAATGCCAAAGTAACTCCAATTTTAAAACCTGGAAAAAATGCTTCAGAGCCTTCGAGTTATCGACCAATTAGTTTGCTCCCTTCTTTAAGTAAACTATTTGAGAGAGTTATTTTGAATAGAATGATGATTCACATTAATCAGAAATCTATTTTCCCTGATGAACAATTTGGTTTTCGTCATGGACATTCTACTACACATCAACTTTTGAGTGTAACTAATATGATTAACGCTAGCAAATCTGAGGGTTATTCAACTGGTGTTGCTCTTCTTGATATTGAAAAAGCTTTTGACAGTGTTTGGCACAAAGGTTTAGTAGCTAAATTAGCTCGATTTGATTTTCCTGTATATCTCACCAAAATTATTCAAAATTATTTGACTAGCCGAACCTTACAAGTAAGCTATCAAAATTCATGCTCTGAAAGGACACCCATTAGAGCTGGTGTCCCTCAGGGTAGTATACTTGGGCCAATCTTATACAATATTTTTACTTCTGATCTTCCTGATGTACCAGAAGGAAAAGGTAGAAGATTATTTGCTGATGATACTTTGCTTTCAGCCAAAGGTCGAAATTTACGGGTGGTACGCAGTAGATTGCAACAAAATTTAAATTCCTTTTTGAATTACTTGAAAATGTGGAAAATTTCTCCTAACGCTTCCAAAACTCAACTTATTTTATTTCCCCATAAGCCAAGAGCTCAATTTTTAAAACCTAATGAAAATCATTCCATAACTTTTAATGGGGTTTCATTAGAATGGTCTGATCACGTGAAGTACTTGGGACTCACACTTGATCGGAATCTTACTTTTAAAAATCACATTGAAGATATTCAATCAAAATGTAATAAATATACTAAATCTCTTTATTCTCTCATCAACAGGAAATCCAGGTTGTGTCTGCGAAATAAGATGTTAATCTACAAACAGGTATTCCGACCAGCGATAATGTATGCAGTTCCGATTTGGTCTAGCTGCTGCCAGGGTTCAACACGCAGGAGTGCGTCGAATGAGAAAGAGCAAATAAAACGCAGCTCTTTCGTTCTCGGTTCACGGGCACATTTGATTGCTCGAAATTCTCTCGAGAAATTTGCGACCAAAACGCAGATTGAAAATTTTTGAGCAGAGCAAATTCCCGCGCGCCTATTCGAGAGCGCGAGCGGTTCGGAAACTGCGTTTGCGTTTTTCTGCCGCGTGCGTGTAGGAACACCGAGCATCTACCGAGAGGCGGCTCACCGGACGGCGCGCGCGGCTCTATTTAGCACACGGAGTGTTCGCCGTGTTTTCGTTATTAAGAGCCGACGGAATAATCTGTGCGAATAATTAAATCAATAGGTAAAATAGATAGAAGCAAGCAATAGCCTTGGGAGGAGGGTTATAACAATCCATGTTAGAAGTTTTAAAATACATACTAGTAATAGTAACTAGCACTAGTAACTATGAAAAATTTACCATGCAATAGTAAAATTTCGCGAAAAACGCCAGATGAAAGAGCTTTACACAAGGATTGTTAAAATGAATGTTGAAAATATTCTAGCCACTAGTAATAGTTACCAGCACTAGTAACTATGAAAAATTTACCATGAAATAGTAAAATTTCGCGAAAAACGCCAAATCAAAGATCCTTACACAAGGATTGTTAAAATGAATGTTAAAAATATTCTAGCCACTAGTAATAGTTACCAGCACTAGTAACTATGAAAAATTTACCATGCAATAGTAAAATTTCGCAAAATTCGTCAAATCAAACAGCCTTACATAAGGATTGTTAAAATGAATATTAAAAATATTCTAGCCACTAGTAATAGTTACCAGCACTAGTAACTATGAAAAATTTACCATGAAATAGTAAAATTTCGCGAAAAACGCCAAATCATAGAGCTTTGCACAAGGATTGTTAAAATGAATGTTAAAAATATTCTAGCCACTAGTAATAGTTACCAGCACTAGTAACTATGAAAAATTTACCATGCAATAGTAAAATTTCGCGAAAAACGCCAAATTAAAGAACTTTACACAAGGATTGTTAAAATGAATGTTAAAAATATTCTAGCCACTAGTAATAGTTACCAGCACTAGTAACTATGAAAAATTTACCATGAAATAGTAAAATTTCGCGAAAAACGCCAAATCAAAGATCCTTACACAAGGATTGTTAAAATGAATGTTAAAAATATTCTAGCCACTAGTAATAGTTACCAGCACTAGTAACTATGAAAAATTTACCATGAAATAGTAAAATTTCGCGAAAAACGCCAAATCATAGAGCTTTGCACAAGGATTGTTAAAATGAATGTTAAAAATATTCTAGTCACTAGTAATAGTTACCAGCACTAGTAACTATGAAAAATTTACCATGAAATAGTAAAATTTCGCGAAAAACGCCAAATCATAGAGCTTTGCACAAGGATTGTTAAAATGAATGTTAAAAATATTCTAGTCACTAGTAATAGTTACCAGCACTAGTAACTATGAAAAATTTACCATGAAATAGTAAAATTTCGCGAAAAACGCCAAATCAAAGATCCTTACACAAGGATTGTTAAAATGAATGTTAAAAATATTCTAGCCACTAGTAATAGTTACCAGCACTAGTAACTATGAAAAATTTACCATGAAATAGTAAAATTTCGCGAAAAACGCCAAATCATAGAGCTTTGCACAAGGATTGTTAAAATGAATGTTAAAAATATTCTAGTCACTAGTAATAGTTACCAGCACTAGTAACTATGAAAAATTTACCATGAAATAGTAAAATTTCGCGAAAAACGCCAAATCATAGAGCTTTGCACAAGGATTGTTAAAATGAATGTTAAAAATATTCTAGCCACTAGTAATAGTTACCAGCACTAGTAACTATGAAAAATTTACCATGAAATAGTAAAATTTCGCGAAAAACGCCAAATCAAAGATCCTTACACAAGGATTGTTAAAATGAATGTTAAAAATATTCTAGCCACTAGTAATAGTTACCAGCACTAGTAACTATGAAAAATTTACCATGAAATAGTAAAATTTCGCGAAAAACGCCAAATCATAGAGCTTTGCACAAGGATTGTTAAAATGAATGTTAAAAATATTCTAGCCACTAGTAATAGTTACCAGCACTAGTAACTATGAAAAATTTACCATGAAATAGTAAAATTTCGCGAAAAACGCCAAATCATAGAGCTTTGCACAAGGATTGTTAAAATGAATGTTAAAAATATTCTAGCCACTGCCCACTAGTAATAGTTACCAGCACTAGTAACTATGAAAAATTTACCATGAAATAGTAAAATTTCGCGAAAAACGCCAAATCATAGAGCTTTGCACAAGGATTGTTAAAATGAATGTTAAAAATATTCTAGCCACTAGTAATAGTTACCAGCACTAGTAACTATGAAAAATTTACCATGCAATAGTAAAATTTCGCGAAAAACGCCAAATGAAAGAGCTTTACACAAGGATTGTTAAAATGAATGTTAAAAATATTCTAGCCACTAGTAATAGTTACCAGCACTAGTAACTATGAAAAATTTACCATGCAATAGTAAAATTTCGCGAAAAACGCCAAATTAAAGAACTTTACACAAGGATTGTTAAAATGAATGTTAAAAATATTCTAGCCACTAGTAATAGTTACCAGCACTAGTAACTATGAAAAATTTACCATGCAATAGTAAAATTTCGCGAAAAACGCCAAATGAAAGAGCTTTACACAAGGATTGTTAAAATGAATGTTGAAAAAATTCTAGCCACTAGTAATAGTTACCAGCACTAGTAACTATGAAAAATTTACCATGAAATAGTAAAATTTCGCGAAAAACGCCAAATGAAATAACTTTACACAAGGATTGTTAAATTGAATGTTGAAAATATTCTTGCCACTAGTAATAGTTACCAGCACTAGTAATAATGAAAAATTTACCATGAAATAGTAAAATTTCGCGAAAAACGCCAAATCTAGTGCTGGTAACTATTACTAGTGGCAAGAATATTTTTAACATTCATTTTATCAATCCTTGTGTAAAGCTCTTTCATTTGGCATTTTTCGCGAAATTTTACTATTGCATGGTAAATTTTTCATAGTTACTAGTGCTGGTAACTATTACTAGTGGCATGAATATTTTCAACATTCATTTTAACAATCCTTGTGTAAGGTTCTTTGATTTGGCGTTTTTCGCGAAATTTAACTAATTCATGGTAAATTTTTCATAGTTACTAGTGCTGGTAACTATTACTAGTGGCTAGATTATTTTTAACATTCATTTTAACAATCCTTGTGCAAAGCTCTCTGATTTGGCGTTTTTCGCGAAATTTTACTATTTCATGGTAAATTTTTCATAGTTACTAGTGCTGGTAACTATTTCTTGTGGCTAGAATATTTTAAAATTCATTTTAACAATCCTTGCGTAAAGCTCTTTGATTTGGCGTTTTCCGCGAAATTTTACTATTTCATGGTAAATTTTTCATTATTACTAGTGCTGGTAACTATTACTAGTGGCGAGAATATTTCTAACATCCATTTTAACAATCTTTGTGTTAAGCTCTTTGATTTGGCGTATTTTGCGAAATTTTACTATTGCATGATAAATACTTCATAGTTACTAGTGCTGGTAACTATTTCTTGTGGCTAGAATATTTTAACATGCATTTCAACAATCCTTATGTTAAGCTCTTAGATTTGGCGATTTTTGCGAAATTTCACTATTGCATGGTAAGTTTTTCATAGTTACTAGTGCTGGTAACTATTACTAGTGGCTAGAATATTTTTAACATTCACTTAAACAATCCTTGCGTAAAGCTCTTTGATTTGGCGATTTTTGCGAAATTTCACTATTGCATGGTAAGTTTTTCATAGTTACTAGTGCTGGTAACTACAACTAGTGGCGAGAATATTTTCAACATTCATTTTAACAATCCTTGTGAAAAGCTCTTTGATTTGGCGTTTTCCGCGCAATTTTATTTTTCCATGGTAAATTTTTCATAGTTACTAGTGCTGGTAACTATTACTAGTGGCTAGAATATTTTTAACATTCACTTAAACAATCCTTGCGTAAAGCTCTTTGATTTGGCGTTTTTCGCGAAATTTTACTATTTCATGGTAAATTTTTCATTATTACTAGTGCTGGTAACTATTACTAGTGGCTAGAATATTTTTAACATTCATTTTAACAATCCTTGTGCAAAGCTCTCTGATTTGGCGTTTTTCGCGAAATTTTACTATTTCATGGTAAATTTTTCATAGTTACTAGTGCTGGTAACTATTTCTTGTGGCTAGAATATTTTAACATGCATTTTAACAATCCTTATGTTAAGATCTTTGATTTGGCGATTTTTGCGAAATTTCACTATTGCATGGTAAATTTTTCATAGTTACTAGTGCTGGTAACTATTACTAGTGGCTAGAATATTTTAACATTCACTTTAACAATCCTTGCGTAAAGCTCTTTGGTTTGGCGATTTTTGCGAAATTTCACTATTGCACTTTGATTTGGCGTTTTTCGCGCAAATTTACTTTTCCATGATAAATTTTTCATAGTTACTAGTGCTGGTAACCATTACTAGTGGCTAGAATATTTTTAACATTCATTTTAACTAGCCTTGTGTAAGGCTCTTTGATTTGGCGTTTTTCGCGCCATTTTACTTTTCCATGGTAAATTTTTCATAGTTACTAGTGCTGCTAACTATTTCTTGTGGCTAGAATATTTTAACATGCATTTTAACAATCCTTATGTTAAGCTCTTTGATTCGGTGATTTTTGCGAAATTTCACTATTGCATGGTAAATTTTTCATAGTTACTAGTGCTGGTAACTATTACTAGTGGCTAGAATATTTTTAACATTCATTTCATCAATCCTTGTTTAAAGTTCTTTGATTTGGCGTTTTTCGCGAAATTTTACTATTTCATGGTAAATTTTTCATAGTTACTAGTGCTGGTAACTATTACTAGTGGCTAGAACATTTTTAACATCCTACATTAATTCTTATAACCCTCCGCCAAATCCCATTGCGCGCTTACATATATTTTAACTATCCTGTTGATAAAAACATACACACAGATTTCTCAATCGGCACTGCAAACAGAAACACGAACGAAACACAAGGCCCTCACTCGAGCCCGTGCGCGCCGCCCGGTGAAGAAAAGAGGGCCGCCTCGGACCATTCGGAGAGCCGCCGCGCGCTGCATTATGGGCCGCTGCGTGCTGTTCTTTGAGCCAAAAGAGAGGCCTCACCCGCCGCTCGATTAGGACGCGCGAGAGCTAGCCGTGCCTGTTTGACTTGGCCGCTCGCGCAGATTTCGGATAGTGCATCTCGTCGACGAGAACGAGGGGAAAAGATTGAGCGCGCGTGTTTTTGTTTCGAGCGAGAGGGCGTCAACGGCCAGACCGCAAACGAAGAGGTGTTTCGCTCGAGAGGAATGGTTTGCGTGTGCCGCGCGCGTCTAAAAGAGTGCGTTTTGTTGAACCCTGGCTGCTGCGCGACGAGGAAGAAGGCCATCCAGAGGATTCAGAACAAGGTTCTGAAAATGATTTTGCGGCTTCCACCTTGGCACAGCACCGAAGATCTTCATCGGATTGCGGGCATTGAATCGATCGAAGAGATGGCCAACAAAATCATCTCCAACTTCAGAGGCAAATCGATGCAGTCTTCCATCGCAGAGATTCGTTCTCTCTATAATTAGTTTTAATATAGGATAGTCTCAGTTTTTAGTAGTAAGTTTAAAATATTTTTGACATTACAGGATGTTCTCCTACATAAAAATACTTGATTGCACTCAGCAAAATTAATGCAAATAAATAAATTATAGTGATTAATAAACTATAGGGCTCTGGACAGTTCATCATTGAACTGAACACCTAATTTAATGTAATAATGTAATATAAATGTAATGATGAATTGGTACAAATAAAGACATATTTAAAAAAAAAAAAAAAAAAATCACTTTTTTTGTTTAGTTTAGGAACACATAAAAAAATAAATTCCGCTCATTTAAAAAATGAATTCAAAATTCGCACCACCAGCATTTACTTTCATATTTTTCAGAAGATATGTCACAAGTCTCTTAGGCATGATTCCAAGTCCATAATCAGAAAACATGGATATTAGTTGATAGCTTTTTGTTTTTTTGGAGCACTGGCATTTCTGAAACACTTTGTTAGCATTGATTTTTTTAATCAATTCATTAATTATAAACATTCAAGAGAGATTATTGTCATGTTATTGCTGGATAAAAGCTCGGTATAATGTCCTTTGACCTAAGATCTGGATTTGATAAATGATCTAACAAACTTTATAGTTTGATAATGATAAACCAATTTGTTTGAAAATGTTCAAATATTAACAAGAAAATCTAGCATGAGACAATAACAATACCATTTTTTAATACGAATCGTTTAAAACCCCATTTTTTTGCCAAATTGAAAAGCGACACCCGTCATCTAGTAAAAAGAAAATAACGATATTTCCACGAAAATTTTGTGATATTTTTTTCCTTAACTATAATTTTTATCTATGTATTTTTTGAAACAATAAAATTTGTTGGTTTACTAAAATTTTGATGGTGTAAGAATAGAAACAAACAGTTTCATTTATCATAACTGGCATCCCTGACCAAGTCGAGTCGGAATACACGCTATTCACAAGTCAGACGAATTTCTCGAATTAATGCTTCCATTTTGTCCGCTAGAGGATGCTGATGGTGTCGCCTTCTCATTATATGAAGAAAATAAGTGTGGTGAATATTGTTACAATTATATTTGCTAAATCCAATAAAATCCTACTGGCAAAGCGGTTCCTCTTCTGGGGCAAATAAAGGACGAGTGAAAATAAATCCCTTTATCAACAAACAAAACATTATTCACAACTGCTTGCAAAATCAACCGCCTGAAAATTGCTTATTCTAATAAGACCGCATGCTTGAGAAGAATGAAAAAATTGAATTCACTAATACTTGCTGTGAAATTCATGCGTTAGCTACGTAGATGTGAGGGAGTTACTTTAAAAAACACGTAGAATCGATGTAATGCATCATAATCTTAGTTTACGTGAAAAATCCCGTAGAATTAATTTTTTAATTATTTTCCGTAAACCGATCGATTATGACGTTTGGGGTTCACAGTGAGAAAATTTCAGCCTATGATGATTATTTTCACACATGTTTGGGTGACAACGGGTGTGATAATTGTTTTATTTATTTATTTTTTTTTTTTTTTTTTGAGATATTATTTGAATGTTTTTTCTCACTTTTTTTCCCGTTGCTGTTTTCCTAGACGTAACATAAATTGGGAAAAGAAGTTATAAAAACCATATCATGAATAAAATGTGTATGTCACAGTTTTCTTGACTTCGTATGTTTAAATAAATAGCTTTTAGCCTCCACGAATTAGTGAGCCCAGTCAGCGTTTTTCGAGCTCAAACCTTATATGCAAAAGAAAGAGAAAACAACAGAAGCCTCATAATAAAATAAACACAACACAACAATAGGTTGATAAAAAAATTAAAAAAATTTGGCCGACTTATGGCAAAAGTTGTTAACAATAATCCACACGAAAAATATATCGTAACGAAATTTCACAATTTTTGTATTAAAACATTGATTAAAATGATATGATTCTTAAAATTCCTTTAAATTACTGGCTAAAAAAGTCATCTGCTGTCGACATTTCAAACTACTGATAATCATAAAAAATTCACTAAAAAATACGTAAAAGTAGAATGATTGCCAATCTGTTTAGTCCACTCAAACAAGTGCACAAATTTTTAATTTGAATTTATAACTATTTTCAAAAGGTATCTCGAAAACAAAAGCTGGTTAACTAAATGAATATTTTAAATCAGCGCTCCAAAATGAGGTAAATGTTAAAGGAAAAATGTTTTTTTTTGCTCCAATTAACCTTTTTTTACGATGTGTAGAAATTTTGGCTTTTTAGGTTAATGAAATCCTGGCAGAATTTTTCTGATCACCCATCAAATTGAAAGTGTAGGTAATGTTTTCAGAGCAATACAACCTCATATACGATTGTTGATCCTGAACACATTTCACCGTCAGATGCTTCTAGTTTATCAACTTCGCTCATCACCAAACGATCATCATAAAAACTCGGACCAGTAATGCACATGTCCCTAATTCGAACGCATCCTCGAACTCCTCCAAACGCTCGGTTGAGTCCTCCATATGGTGTTCAATTATTATCAATTCCTTCACTCTGCTCACCCTCTAGGAGTCATTGCACATGGAAGCAGTTTCTCTAAACTGGAGGTCCTGATGGCATTTCCAATTTCCAACAACCCCAGAAAGCGCTTGCGAGGAGGCACTCCTGCATGACGATTTTACTACCAGCCATCATCCTAGTTTGGTTTTGTTTTCCGAATCGTTTCTCGCACTCGCACTTTATTTCCTTTTTCGACAATCGGCACACGCCATCACTTCGGTTGGCTGCTTCTGGTTTTAAAATTTTTGTTTTCTTTTTTATTGTCATCGTCAAACCCCCTCGGCGCGGCGGCTTTCCTGAAACCAGGAAGCATATTCTTCGCACTATAAAAGCAATGTTCCATATGCTTCAGTTAGTGACATGCGCGAGCCGCTTTTTTTTTCTAACTCCAGAAATAATAGTGCACATTTCATATCGCGCCTCTTGGCTGCGCACCCCCATAGGCGCATTTCTGATCCTGACGCTCGTGAGGGGTTCTCTTTCGAGGTTCCGCTTCTGTGCCTCCTGCCTGAGCCTGGGCCAGCATACCGTCACCTGTTTCCTTTGAGACTTGCTCAGCGCGTTCCAGTGCTTCGAGCGCATTTGTAAAGTGATATGAAGCGTATCTTTCATGATTCCACCAGTAGAAGCGATAACTTTTGGTGTGGTGTACGTCGGGAACAGAACTAGAATAGGTTCATGTGTGCACTTGAGTCAGCTAGGAAGGCACTTTATGCGCACATGAAATTCTAAGCGGCTTCGGAATGCGGCCTTCAGTAAAGTGCCTAGCGCGAAGGAATTAGAGCAATGCACGTAGAACGTACGCCATACGCATGAAGACGGAACAACAAACGCAACCGCTTGGATGCATCTGACATTAGGCCCACGCACTGCTCCAAAAAGGAAGTTGAGGATTTTGATAGATGAAGCACGGTATTTTTTTTCCAAAATCTCTGAAAAATCCAGTCGGTGTGAATGATGAGATTGAAAATCAAGTGTGCACGAACATACATATGTTGGGTATAGACATGTTTTGTTCGAACTTTCCGGCCTACAAATTTCCAAACCGTTTCTGGAAAGGAAATGTCAGCGTAAAGCGTAAGGTCTCCGTGACTTATTCGGGTCTACGTTGAATTCAACTGAAGGAAACGTGAGTCAGGTTGTTGTTGACAAATTCATCAGGATCGAATTTCCGATCCCTCAGGAAACGAAGATTGAAAAAAATCGAAACGAGCGGTTAGAAAAATTTCGAACTTCAATCTGTGGTTCGAGACATTAAAAAATCGATAGAATAGGTACAGAAATTCAACACAGAACATGTGGTTTTATCGTTTTTTTTCCAATCGTAAGCATTGAGAATTTTCATGATTTTTGACACAATATCAACATTTCAAACCATCAGCTCGCCAAACCTCGTAAAGAGCATTCGGGCGTAAATGTTTTTTTTATCAAAACTGATGAGCAGATTTATTATCGTATTTTAGATTTCCGTAATACCTTTAATGATTTTTTCTTCAAATTTGCTCAAAAAATTCGTCCTGGATGCATAAACAAAAAAAAAAATTACTACACAATATGTTTTTCTATATGGCAAACAGGGTGTATAATTCCTAGACTTTTTTTTTCAAATTTTGTATTGAATATCCGGGCAAACCCGAAAAACCGGGCAATCTGGCTAGATTACTCTATATACCGTAAACTGGGGAAACTTTGATCACTTTTTTCATTCATTTTTGAATATTTTGGAAGGGGTTGCCTTTTCGTAATACCTGAAAATTTTAAAACACTTACTTAGGAAAGGAGTATAAAACATGATCTTTGATTGCAGTTAATTCAAACGACATTGATGATAATAATTAAATGTTTGTAACAAAACCGGATTTCGAGTTTCGGGGTAACTTTGATTACTTGATTTTAACGTACATCAACATCTTCAAAATTATTGTTATGGTGCCAGTTAGCACAGAAGGCATAAATATTAATAACATTAATTTTTGTTAGGACTAAGCTGATTTTTTCAATGTTTTTTTTTTTTCAAACATTTAAAATCAATAGATGGACAATGTTGCTGCATATACATATCTAGGGGTAAAAATTATAAACATTTCTCATTTTTTTTTTGCTGTAAAAACAAATGAAATTTTGCCTCCATGTAATTCCCTAGGTCCTCACACTGTTCCTATGTTCTTTTTTCCTTCAAATTTTACCATTTGATAGGGTTTAAGCCATTTTTACTATGCTGGCTTTATCATGGAAAATCACCGTTTTTTCCAATATCCAAAAATAATCACCAAATGACCAAAAAATAACACTTAAACTGAACCGAAACATAGGAAAAAGATTAACTTTCACATAAAACAACCCATTTGATCCTAAATGCTTAAATTTGATCAGGAGAGATGTTTGTTTGTGAGCCTTCGAAAAACCAGATATTTTAGGATTTTAAAATTACATTTTCAAAAATATCAAAAATCTTCTAAATAAATCCAAATTTAGCTTATTTGTAACTCAATTTATACGCTTTCAAATGTAGTAAATTATTTGACGTTTTCTTGAAATGTATCACATTTATCGAACGCTCCCTTACGGCTTTATTTATTATTCTAACTTATCGTTCCATATTTGCTTCTAACTTTATCTATGTCGTTTTACTCGAAGTATTCCTCTAGTAGCCCTCTTTCAAACTCTGATTTCTTATTAAGAAGTTTCAAATAAGTTGGAAGATTGTTCTAATTAACAATACCCCGAACGAATAATGATTTCACATAATATGATGAACTATGTGAAGGAACCCAGCAAACATTTTTCTAAGTATATTTGTTAACAAACTTTGTTTTACGTTTCATATATGTATCTAATAGAATCATCGCATGAAATTCGAAAAAACAGCATTTACCTACCAGAATTAAGGCAATATACATAAATACATATTTTTAACTTCTGGCCTAAATGATAAGGATTATACAAATTGAAAGATATTCAACACCTTATTCATACATCCTGAAGTATGCGAGAGAGCGCAAGTTGCGCTCTCAATGCATGCAAAGCGTTGCAAGTGACAATAATAGCTGCTTAGAAATTGGAAAATTTCTCTGAATAATCCATCCAATTTTTAGTAATCTGATTGCACTGCATATCACAGAGAGAATAACAAGGTTGTTTTCTCACTTGAATCCCGCGTGGGAGAAAAACTTTGCAAACATGGCGGACTTTTTATCATATCCGATTTGTACCGACTTTAAGTAGCCATTTTTACAATCGTTGACTTAATTGGTAGGAATTGCAATTCATATTAAAATTATTAACGATTTGAGCTAACATTCCTTATACAGTTTAAAGTTTACTGTGAAATAGAATATTGATTTTTTTTAAGCCGCAGCCCGTGGCGTAGAGGATAGCCTTCAAATCTTCTAAGCCAGCGGGTATGATATCGAATCCCGGTCACGGTACATACAGTACACTTTCTGTGTGTTGGTAGTTTTAGCATTTGTAAGATGCTAGCCATCATATCCACAAACGATGTACGCTTAGAGGTAAGAAAAAGGAATCTCTTCGAGGAAAAATCAAGTTTCATTGAGATCCTGAATGCGTTTGTAGTGCGTGAATTTCTAAGCGGAATGAGCAGGGATTTCAGTCAAAAAGTGTAGCTTTCCAGAGTTGAGAATTCTTTGCATTATCATGCATGATCGGTACTTAAAGAAATTATCGAAAAAAACGCACAATGAGATATTTATATAAGTGGGAAACTCGAGAAAAACAAGATAAGTTGAAGACATATCGCACACATGAATTCAAGCAAATCGTAACGTGTGAACAAATCTCTAGGATGCGTTCGAGAAAATGAAATCACTATAAATGAGCAAAAGAAAATGTAGGCCTTAAACAATCTTAGTTTTGTAGCAACATCCAGACTGCTTGTTGTTAAGTTTAGTATTTTAATTGAGCATTTACCTAACAATTCCATGAAAGATCGCGGTCGAAAATTAAACCAAGTTTGACAAAATGTATAACAGTATCATTTATAAAAAAAATGAGGATAAGTGGACGGGATTCGACCTGACTGAATAAACGTCATCGGCGTTTTTTCTATACACTTGAACTTTAAGTGCAAATACTTTCAAATTCTTAGAATTTTATGAACCAGAGTCGTTATTTTGTAATCCAAGAAATTTGTTTCAGTCATTCATATTTGTTTTTTCGATCTAGAATATGAATTAAACGATATTCAATTCTGTTGTTTTTAAATTTTCTCATAGCGCTCAGTTTGGTCTGGTCGAAGCCCGGTCAAGTATATGAAGATTGTCGTCTTCCAAAGAACAAACCCAGAAAACATGAATCGGCAGAGAGGTAACTCAAATCGACAGAGGGATTGTAACCATCTCTCTGGCGATTTTGCATCATCTAATCTGCAGAGAGGAGCACACCATACGCGTGCCTTAGGTGAGTGCCACGAAATAATCTAAGACACGCCCTCCAGAGAAACACATGAACACAATCCGAATCGTGTCTGAGAAGTCGACTGCTACGATTGAAAGCACACATATAAAAAAACACGGGGATAAAATGCGAGCACACCGTACGAGTGTACGATTCGAACTGATTTCGCATGTACGCAGAGATGCCAATGTGCTATTTAACTTGATGGGGCAACTGATTTTAGTAGCGATTCTCAGAAAAATGTTCTAAATCCTGTAAGGACTCTTAAAAATAAAGTCATAAATGTTTTGTACCTGAATCAAAAGTTTATTCTCGCCAATAAACTTCAATACTTTTTCTATGTTCCATGCTTCGCATGTTTAGCAGACATTTTTAAGAATATAAATAAATATATTAAACAATGAATTTAAAAAAAAATATATTAAAAAATTAGCTTTTATATCGAGGATACGGTTTTAAACATATTATCAATCTCAGAAAGTGATTTTCAAATAACTTTAAAGATATTGATACACTAAGCATTCAAGAATTTTCTTGCAAGTATACGGGCTGGGCAATTTCGTTAAATTCTTTACAAACACCTGTTAAAAACCGAGTATTTGAGGTCGTATTTTTCACTTTAAAAATCGGACAATATCCGAGCAAATCTGAACAAAACATCTTGACTTATTAAAAAAAAATTCAAGAAACAGATGAAAGAAAATCACTTCAAATTTTAATTTTCCTTCGAAGCACATCAGCAGCGTTAAAATCACATTTAAAGCTTTGATATAGTTTTAGATGTTTGTTTTAACGTTAATAACTCTTTTGGACCCAAAAAAAAAACAATAAAAAAATACCATGCATGGCTAATTTGAGTTTCTTGCTTAATTTTGAAAATCATGAGAATAAATGCGGACAATGTCAGTCCAATTCGTGATCTTCAATATCATACTGAAATACGTATCCATATTGAGCGTATACCAAATCTGTCTTTCTTTTTTTTATCAAAAGCTGCAAAGGCTTTCAAAATTGCACATAAAGAGGCGATAATAAATTACTGCCATTTAGAATACCATATTTGTGCGAACAAGGCTGTCCACTTCAATGAACTAAAAATGAAAAACAAAAATAAATAAAACACTGATAATTCAAGATATTTTGAAATCGATCTTACATAAATGTTTCCTATGTTGAAGCAATTTTGTTTACCTTGGAACGTGAAGGAAATAAATTTTCTATTACTCATTTTTTCTATATTTTTCAATTCGAATTTTTGTTAACACCTTAATTTTGATTGTATCAGCATTTTTACTATTTTATTTTCGCAGAGCACCTCAAATTATCATAGATTTGATTTGCTATATTTATTCTTCGTGTATCTTTTATAAGCGTTTTGTATTATTAAGCTTACATTGATAAATTGATTAAATGATTTTTTTAAATTGTCATGGGATGCTTTAATACGCAAGATACTAGTAATAAGGTTTTTTCGCTCTTCGCCATGAAGAAATATCAACTTACAGAAAAATATTTTTGGTTAATGAATTAAAATATTCCCCGATCGCAAGTCTAGATTAGGGTACCATACGTACTCTTTTAAGAGTACCTACATGAACTCTTTTACTCTTCTTTTTGTAAAATCTTGCGAAATGGACTTTTTATATATGTTGAAAGACCTTTCATAAGAGAAATGAACTTATTTCTTCTAGTTTTTAAGTTTGTGTTCCTAGATGTACAGAAATCCGAAGAAATGCAACACTTTATGCATGCACGGTAATTCAAGTTTCTCTTCTTTGTTGAGTTTACCAAACGATTTATTAATATGGAAAGCATCACAAATCGATTAAAATCTTATCTTTTTTTAAAACCAAGTTTGCTATTTTTTTTTCAGCAGTACTTTTCTATAGGTAAAATAAAAACATCTTCGATTGTTTTAAAACCGCTTTTAGGAAAAGCTACTCCAAGGCGTCGAAAACTGTGCAGGCAAACAGCGCCTTTAAATATGCAATTAAAGTTGTGCACAAACAGTTGGCAAAGAGCTCAAAAGCAATTTGAACTCTTTTTGAAATGCAACATTTTCTCATGATTGTGATGGTCTGATCTCTATCTTTTCGAATAATCCAACGACCTTTTGACCTTTCACTAAAAATCTGAAAGAAAATTAACAAAAACTCAAAACAATAACTTTCAATTTATAAAAGTACTAGCTGACCCGGTAAACTTCGTTTTACCTTTAAATAAATAAATCGTAATAATTGTTTTATTGCATCTTCACGTCCTTAACTGCATCGTACTCGAGAATCGATTTTGATGAAAATCGTAACAAAATTGTACGGCTTGTGTCCAATTTAAAGTTGATTTTGTATGGGGACCCCCTTCCATGAAAAGTGAGATTCTTGAAACTATTATTCAAACCATCTCTGACCCGAAAAACCTTCGGATACCAAATTTTACTTCATTCCGATCGACCGTGATGATGTTACAAAGAAAACGCCTCCATTTTTATATATAAGATTTTTTGAAAAGTCATAATTGCCAGGTAAGTCACATAACTATAACTAGCACTGTCACTATTTGAATGGCCTTTAATTTTCTGGTTTCTTCCGTTGCTCCTATAAATTTTCAACACGTGGGAAAAGATTTTATTTTCTCCCTGTTATGACTATCCTTCCTGTTTGGTACATTTTCATGGTTTCGCTTAGACTACGGAGTTTTCCCGACGGAACGTGGCTGTCGTCTCTTAAGCTAGTTCATAGACTGACGTGACACCTTTACCGATGATGAGACCGTAATCAGGTATTTCCTAAGACAGACGTTTGTTACTTTGTTGGTGGTTTTTGTTTCGAAAAATCAAAACATCACAGTTGATTTCTATTTTGAACTGTGGAGATTAGCTCTGTTCAGTGCTACAGTTTCCAGTATTCGATCTTATTTTATTGGGATTTGTGCTTGTTTTCGTTCCGTTCAGCACACTTTTCAACCATCTTCAAATGTCATAGTTTATAAGTGACTTGGGCCCATAGGTTGGTTATTATTATTTAATCTCATTTATTTGAAACGGCTCGTACCGTTCTATTTTAACCCTCATCCGCATTAGAGTGTCATTTTGACACTATTACAAGTTTGAATGCTTGTAACTTTTTTCAGAAGCTTCAAAAAAGAAAACTTTCTTCGGGGACCCTAAAAGAATTTAAAAGTTTTTTAATATTGTATCTTTACTTTATTTATGGACGAACCCTGGAAGCCTGGACAAAAAAACTCCTTTTTCCGACTTAGAGTGTCAATTTGACACTCCAAAAGTAACATCTTTTTAATTCGTTTGAATTATTATGAACTTCATATGAAATTTCTATCAATAGAAACCTTGTTATGTTAGTAAAATATATTTAGAACATTAAACATAGCTAAAGCTTATAGGTTTCTCGTTATTCAGCATGATAGAAAAAGAATCCGAAAAAACATGCCTCAGGAAAAGTGCTGTAGTTCAAAAAATATTTGCTTTATGCATATGAAAGCTGAAGTTAATGTCTACATCATGAAGCCAAGAAATATTTTTTAAGTTTTTTTTAATGAAATGGTCACAAAAAGTTAAAAAAAAGTGGTCTGAAAAACCTACTTTTCATTAGATTGCTAGTAAAAACGTTCACGAGCGGTGGTAGAGCTTTGGTAAAAGTATCATTACAAATTTTATTCTAATTCTGACATTTTGTTGTCTTTAGATTTTTGATGTAACAAATATTGAATTTTATGGAATTTTTCAAAGTTGACTACTTTGCGTGATTTTTTTACAAATTGAATTTTCATTTGTTTTTGTGGTCCACCGTCAGGTTGTACCCGGATTTCCAGTGCTTTTACTTTGTTTGGACCAATAAAAAGTATATTCATTGGAGAGCAAATTTAATCTACATTCTAGTGAGGTGCAACAATTCACGCTATGAGATTGCACAAAAATATGAAAATTATAAACGTAAAATAATTCCTGAATTTCTAGAACCACTAGCAGCACGTCCAGCGAAACGTGTTTGTTTGTTCACGAGTAGGTACAGTGGTAGATGATTTGAGCAGAGAGCAAAGCCGAGAGCCGAAATAATGATGCGTTTTAGCTCATGGCGGTAGTTTAAAACGTTTGCAAATGTCCTAGTGTCAGAGTAAAAAAACAACAAGCTGTGCTTCATATTCTATGAAATCCAGGATGAGGGTAAGAAATTCAAAGTCAGCGCTCTAGAAGTTGTGGTACAAGTCACTGAGTGGGACCATTAACTGGATTAGCATAACAAAAGTCAAAAGGATTTTTTTTTCTGACGTAGACCCATTTTACTCAAGAAGTTAAATTCTAGAAGATGATAGAAAGTGAGAATAAATAAAAGAATTCTGGTTTATGGAATAAGTCTGTTTAAAAATGTTACAAATTTGTTTATGTTGTTATGTAGTAAAAAACCTATATCGTTTTAAAAACTATAAATAAATCAGCGAGCCAAGATCACACAGTAAAAGCCTGTCCCCAAGCGATTAGTGAAAATTCATTGCAATTAGCTTCAAATTTCCCTTCGCGTTAGATACGCTTATCTTGTCATCGATCAGCATCCAAAGCCGCAAACATTGTCCACCGCGTCTAGAGCTCTAAACACGCACTAATGAACCGGCATAAATCACTCAATTGGCCGGTGTTTGCTGTCTCAACCAGCAATGTAACGCCACTCTCGTTCGCTGACTTACGCGCTCAAGTTGGTCCTAAAGTGGTTGAATGTGTGACTCGTAGGCCAAAACCTAGTCAAGTCGCAGAGTAGAAAGAGAGACAAAGAAGCCGTCTCGCCGGCCGCCCATCTAATGACTCTCTGCCCGACAAAATTCGTTATAGTAAGCAGCCGGAGCGAAAAAGCGCGTACCTACTCTAAAACTGTTGTAGATCTGTTAGCGAACCCACCTCAAGCACCGCCTCGTGAGTCCGTCACACACAATAGCTAGCCGCCATGCCCCCGTCAACTCGTCAACCGAACCAAACCGAAACGATTGACGTAGCACTATGCCTAGGTCTCTACACCACACACACCGGTTGCCGGAATGATTTATTCATCACCTCCATCGAACCAAAGCTCGGGGCATTTTCCCTTGCCAAGTTTCAACCCAAAGAGCCCGGAGTCTGCGACAACTTCCAGCAAGATACAAATCTGCAAGCGCGGAACGCACTTTTCCAACCGTGTAGCATCCGCAGCAAAACGACGACGAGATTGATCTGTTTGCGCTAACGTGCGAAATCGGTTGCTCATGCCGGTTGGCACCTTATTAAAATTTAATTTGATGAAAATCAGTGGACAACATTGGACATGGGCTTATCTTCCTCCGGACAACAAACGGCAGCGGAAAGTAGGAACTTCACAATACCTTCCGTGGGCTTCCAGCCAGAATCCGTATAGAGTCCAAATCGGTCCCATCATCAGTGTCAGTTGATTTGTTAAACATCAACCTAGAAGAGAGCCGTCTATCGCTTCCGTCCGACCTGTCCGTGCCCGTTTTCCTCCCCGTTTCCCAGGAAGAGCGATTTGTGAACTTGACTTTGGAACCAGCAGCAGAGGCATTGTGGCGAAGCGAAAGCGCAGAATTGATATGGCTATTAAAATACCGCCGTGTCGTCCCATTGTCACCAAAACATCGTTCGACAACGAATCGCGAGACGAAGATGACGACGCGACGAATGGATCAGCACAGGTACCTCCAGCTTCGGGTCCATCCAGCTGACTCAAGAGGTCTCATTCTCGTAGAAGAAACCCTACCTTGGTCCTAGGACTAAATAACAGAAGTCGAGGCGTTGCGGATAATGGATGGTCATTGTGTTGTTTGGCCCGAATGCGAAGAAGCGCGACAGCGCATGTCACAGCTCAGCAGTTAATGATGTCTTTTTACACACAAATTTCAATACTATTTTGATGCGCTATTTACTGCCCATCATTCCGGGAGCCCGGTGATGAGCCAGTGATTCGTAGGTAATTGGAAACAGCGACATCCCGTCAAGTCAGTCAATCGTTGGTCGTCTGCCCGTCTGGGACTAAGGATTGCCTTCAAAAGAAAGAATTTTATTATTTTCAACATGCCTGGTATGTTGGATAATAAACACGTTTTTCATATTTGTCTATTAATCAGTAATGGTTATCTAAGAATCTAATTAATGTTTTGCATGCCAATCAGGTTCGTAGGTACTTTTTGATAAGATTTTCAAAACTACAAACCTCACTTGTCTGTCTGTCTGTCTGTCTGTCTGTCTGTCTGTCTGTCTGTCTGTCTGTCTGTCTGTCTGTCTGTCTGTCTGTCTGTCTGTCCGTCTGTCTGTCTGTCTGTCTGTCTGTCTGTCTGTCTGTCTGTCTGTCTGTCTGTCTGTCTGTCTGTCTGTCTGTCTGTCTGTCTGTCTGTCTGTCTGTCTGTCTGTCTGTCTGTCTGTCTGTCTGTCTGTCTGTCTGTCTGTCTGTCTGTCTGTCTGTCTGTCTGTCTGTCTGTCTGTCTGTCTGTCTGTCTGTCTGTCTGTCTGTCTGTCTGTCTGTCTGTCTGTCTGTCTGTCTGTCTGTCTGTCTGTCTGTCTGTCTGTCTGTCTGTCTGTCTGTCTGTCTGTCTGTCTGTCTGTCTGTCTGTCTGTCTGTCTGTCTGTCTGTCTGTCTGTCTGTCTGTCTGTCTGTCTGTCTGTCTGTCTGTCTGTCTGTCTGTCTGTCTGTCTGTCTGTCTGTCTGTCTGTCTGTCTGTCTGTCTGTCTGTCTGTCTGTCTGTCTGTCTGTCTGTCTGTCTGTCTGTCTGTCTGTCTGTCTGTCTGTCTGTCTGTCTGTCTGTCTGTCTGTCTGTCTGTCTGTCTGTCTGTCTGTCTGTCTGTCTGTCTGTCTGTCTGTCTGTCTGTCTGTCTGTCTGTCTGTCTGTCTGTCTGTCTGTCTGTCTGTCTGTCTGTCTGTCTGTCTGTCTGTCTGTCTGTCTGTCTGTCTGTCTGTCTGTCTGTCTGTCTGTCTGTCTGTCTGTCTGTCTGTCTGTCTGTCTGTCTGTCTGTCTGTCTGTCTGTCTGTCTGTCTGTCATTACTGTGATTTCAGTGATATTCTTGTGATTCTTGTCATTTTTGTCATTTTTGTCATTTTTGTCATTTTTGTCATTTTTGTCATTTTTGTCATTTTTGTCATTTTTGTCATTTTTGTCATTTTTGTCATTTTTGTCATTTTTGTCATTTTTGTCATTTTTGTCATTTTTGTCATTTTTGTCATTTTTGTCATTTTTGTCATTTTTGTCATTTTTGTCATTTTTGTTATTTTGTCATTTTTGCCTTTTTGGTCATTTTTGCCATTTTTGTTATTTTTGTCATTTTTGTCATTTTTGTCATTTTTGTCATTTTTGTCATTTTTGTCATTTTTGTCATATTTGTCATTTTTGTCATTTGTGTCATTTTTGTCATTTTTGTCATTTTTGTCATTTTTGTCATTTTTGTCATTTTTGTCATTTTTGTAATTTTTGTAATTTTTGTAATTTTTGTAATTTTTGTCATTTTTGTCATTTTTGTAATTTTTGTCGTTTTTGTCATTTTTGTAATTTTTGTAATTTTTGTCATTTTTGTTATTTTTGTTATTTTTGTTATTTTTGTAATTTTTGTAATTTTTGTTATTTTTGTAATTTTTGTAATTTTTGTAATTTTTGTAATTTTTGTAATTTTTGTAATTTTTGTAATATTTGTAATTTTTGTAATTTTTGTAATTTTCGTTGTTTTTTAATTTTTGTAATTTTTGTAATTTTTAATTTTTGTAATTTTTGTGATTTTTGTAATTTTTGTAATTTTTATAATTTTTGTCATTTTTGTCATTTTTGTAATTTTTGTAATTTTTGTCATTTTTTTAATTTTTGTAATTTTTGAAATCTTTGTAATTTTTGTAATTTTTGTAATTTTTGTAATTTTTGTCATTTTTGTCATTTTTGTCATTTTTGTCATTTTTGTCATTTTTGTCATTTTTGTCATTTTTGTCATTTTTGTCATTTTTGTCATTTTTGTCATTTTTGTCATTTTTTTCATTTTTGTCATTTTTGTCATTTTTGTCATTTTTGTCATTTTTGTCATTTTTGTCATTTTTGTCATTTTTGTCATTTTTGTCATTTTTGTCATTTTTGTCATTTTTGTCATTTTTGCCATTTTTGTCATTTTTGTCATTTTTGTCATTTTTGTCATTTTTGTCATTTTTGTCATTTTTGTAATTTTTGTCATTTTTGTCATTTTTGTCATTTTTGTCATTTTTGTCATTTTTGTCATTTTTGTCATTTTTGTCATTTTTGTCATTTTTGTCATTTTTGTCATTTTTGTCATTTTTGTCATTTTTGTCATTTTTGTCATTTTTGTCATTTTTGTCATTTTTGTCATTTTTGTCATTTTTGTCATTTTTGTCATTTTTGTCATTTTTGTCATTTTTGTCATTTTTGTCATTTTTGTCATTTTTGTCATTTTTGTCATTTTTGTCATTTTTGTCATTTTTGTCATTTTTGTCATTTTTGTCATTTTTGTCATTTTTGTCATTTTTGTCATTTTTGTCATTTTTGTCATTTTTGTCATTTTTGTCATTTTTGTCATTTTTGTCATTTTTGTCATTTTTGTCATTTTTGTCATTTTTGTCATTTTTGTCATTTTTGTCATTTTTGTCATTTTTGTCATTTTTGTCATTTTTGTCATTTTTGTCATTTTTGTCATTTTTGTCATTTTTGTAATTTTTGTAATTTTTGTCATTTTTGTCATTTTTGTCATTTTTGTCATTTTTGTCGTTTTTGTCATTTTTGTCATTTTTGTCATTCATTTATCGTTCAAGAAAGCCAATATCCTGGTGTCAAATATTTTATTACAAAATATGAGCACTTTGAGCATCTCTTAATGTTTTGAGCTTTAGAGTTTCAAATCTTGCCTCGGATCGATTTTATATAAAGGTTTGAAAAAATCTGTGTTTGAAAAAGCTTCTGCTTATATTTTTCGTTTTTTTTGGTTTTTGTTAAACTTGAATAAATATCATTTTTTACAGAGAATCCAACAGGCAGAATACCAATTTTTCCCATCTTCAGCAACGAAGCTCCACTCGTATCGGAAGATCGGAGCAAAGAAAGTTCAAACAGTGCAATAAATAACAGCGCACACACAATGTGCAATTTGAATAAGCAACAAGATAATTACTTAATTATCGTGCACTTATCCATCGGTTGACGGCTATTATGGTGCCTCGTATAAATAAAATGATTGAAGTCACTTTTTCAGCTGTGTGTTTTTTCTTGTGCCTCATTTGGAACTGCCGATCGAGAACTGCGATATCCGTCCTCAAGAGCTAGCTTGCTAACTGGGAAGAGACTTGGAGAGTCTGCGGTCTCGAAAGCACGTTAATACACCTTGCAAATCGAATAATTGCACACTGGCAGGTACAATTTACCACGGATTTCGTTGTCAGGAGGAGGAGCAGCGAGCGAAGTAAGTCAGTTGAACGTCGATGAACGCATCAGCTAGGCTGAGTTGGTGGTTAAGCAATCGCGAAACAGAAATTATAAGAACAGGTTCACCGTCAAGTGATCGCTCGCGAAAGTTGAGCCCTTCTGCGCGAATCAGCCAAAGATTGGAATTGTCGCAGCATTTTTCCGCCATCCCAACCTCACGGTCGCCATGTCTCTCATTGATGCCGATGATGCTGGTAAGTCCCTGGAAACTCCGGGCTCCATTAATCAACTGTAATCTCCGTCTTAATTATATTTACCCGAGCTGGATTATCCTGGGACCCGGGTTGAGGGTAGCAGGTGGATAGTTGGAACCATTTCGAGTCGCTTCGAATCGAGGCGAGGGAAAAGTCAGGTAGCATTCTGCCCTCACTCGAATGTCTGGCACTTGCCATTTGTCAAAAGGGGCGCTAATATTTCATCTCGTTGGCAGAGGGGAAGATTACATACTAAATTGAGGAAGCATTTTGTATGTGTACGTACATGGTAGGAGGTACCAATTTGCATCATTGAACAGATCACTGGGTTATCAGCTGAGTTATGGGCTCAGGGCAGCGACGACTGTTGGCCATTTGAAGCTTTCGATAGTCGATTAATTTTGTGGTTTGAAAAATCTTTTAAAACTCCCCAAACGTACTTAAATATCATCCCACGCTGAATATGGTTCTATTTGCTTGATAAGTTGCCGAGTTTTGTAAAAAAAAACAAAAAAACAAAAAAACACTCCTCCCCCTTTTTATCAATCTAATGAAAGAAAATGGAGATACCAAATATTCACAGAAACATTTCTCGTTCTGAAATACCTTTCCATTCCAAACTTCTCACTGTTTACTCGATCGATTATCGAGTTGTGCACATATTTATCTTTTGTTTGGTAGAACCCCTTAACCCTTCTAGAAAGAGGGAGGGGTCTCTAACAAAAATAGAAATCATCCCCGGCCTCAAAAGCACCCACCTCCAAAATTTTGCAGATATTCAGGCAGACAGAAGACTTTTTTGATCTAATTTTTTGTTCATATTAATGTTCGTTTTGATATAAGGATTTATCATTTTTTTATTCAGTGTAAGACAAAGCTCCAATTCATATTAACCTTCATGTGTTTGCACTGATTTTCTAAATAATCGTTCAAACCACATCAATAACACCTTTCAAGTGCTACGCTATGGCCACATTTCTCTGGAAATGGCCAAACAGTTGATTTAGCAGCATAAATCACTAGCCGTCAAGTTGCAATTAATCGTTTTGTCTGCTAAACACAACTTGAAAATTTCGATTTTGTCCCAACCCGGCTTTCCTTGAGTGGGTTTACAATGCGGTGCCATATTAGTTTTAAGCTGGTACCAATTTTTCCTAGCAATCGATTCGATAGCTACGACCCAGATAGCTCGAGATGTCCAGCTATGGCTGGAAAAGTTTCCTCTAGCGACATTCTATTGCATTGGTTAAGGTGCAATTGACTTTTTAAAGAGTTATCATGGTAATGTTTTAACAATATTTAACTAGACTTAGACCAACAACAGTATCAATCGATGGATCAAGATATTTGGAAGGTTACAAAAACTTAAAGTAGTTCTAAAAAGTCAAAACTTCAAATGCTCCTTAAGTATATCCCTCGGCCACATCGAAATAGTTTTCCGATAGTTCACCAAAGCCAGATTCTCGATGCAGTTCAACGATCTTCGTCGGCCCAGGTTGGCTGAGTGGGCTTTCGGGAAACGGTGTCTTACGAGCATAAAGTGCCAAATAGTGCCTCAAGGCTATAATTTTCACTCTTTCAATTCGATGGAGGGAAGGCCACGAAATGCACCATAAGTCGCGTCTCGCGGTCGTGGGGATCTGCTGTTCGAGATTATGTCCCCTCGTCTACTCTGTAGAGATGATCAGCCATCTTGAGGCGCTAGATCGCTCGTTCAGGCGTTTGGAGTAAGCTGGCCGTGAACTTGTTGTTTGTCTAAAACATGTGCACTGCCGAAGAAAGATCTGTACCGGTATCTACTAAATCGGAGCACGACCTGTACCTGGACATTGATGAAAATAGGATGTGTCAAGGAGTCAGCAAATAATTTTATAGGAAAATATTTTTTTTTAATTTTTTCTTCCTACACGCAGTTTTTTGCTCGGTTTTACCCTCATGGTATTCGTCGGTTTTCTGTAAAGGCGATAGTAAGATGTTATCGAAAAACCGGTTTTTAAACTTTTCTTATACCGTGGTTTAAATAAAGGGAAGCTTTTGATTACTTCGATTCAGTAGAATCAATCAACCAAGTAACTTACAACACATTTTACAACGAAAACCTTTATTGTTCCATGTTAAACTTGTTGCAATTGAAATTTTGAAACTACCTGGGTCAAAGACCCTGGAATTGGATAATTAGAATGAAACTGGAATGATTTTGGAATAAAATTTCTGTCAGTCCAGGTTTTCAATTGGAAAGTGTTCTGATTTCAGAAAAATAACTCTTGCTAGCTTTCTAACAAAAACTGTCCATGATTTGTCAATTTGAGCTTTTGAGAATCACTGTTAGCATACAAACATTTAGCTGGCTGGCTGGCGAATGGTAGATAATGTGCAACTCGAGATCCAATACACCCAACTTTCGGGTAGTGGTCATATCACCTCTTATCTCACAACTCCGATTCTCAACCTCGCCGTAGCTCTAGGTTGTGCTGGTTGAGAATCAAGGGATCTGGTCATAACATAACTACACAATTCATAAGCGATTGCTATTGTCTCACTCTCTACTTATCATCTTCCCTAACCGAGAAAGTACTCATTTCTGAATGAATACTTTGAAACATTTACCCAGAATATCTGGCAACACTATTGTGTTACCACGAACCCAATTTTAGTAGTCTCGCTTTATCTTGTGATGATGTAAACATTTGTACCGTGTTTATCATCATCACCTGTCATCAGCAATAATTGATCTATTGTTCTCGATTGCGAATTGAACAGAGCAAGAGAAACTGTGTGGCGCAATAGCTTCACATTGCCAATAGTCGTAATTGACTCCGTAATTGACCGAGGCTATCAACTTTATTCAGTGGTCAAATGAAAGGTACTTGGGAGCAGCAGCTTATTCACACTACACAAAACTGATGCTCTATCTTTGAACGTCAATAACGGCGCCGGTCACGTCCTAGTAGTCAATGAATAGATTGGAAGAAAGTAAAAAGGATGAAAGATGTATGTTGTGCTTTACAAACAAGGTTACCTCTACATCCTAGCAAAATAATTTTGGAAGGGGCTGGTGTAGAAGGAATCGATTGGGAGACACTTTTGACTACTTCTACTTCTACTGCTGAACAATAAAAATTATTTTCCTAACTACTATAAGTAGAATAAAACCTGCTACTGTCAATGGCAAAAAATACCTTGAAACAAAGGAAAACAAATATTCAACGTAGCTATTTTTATTTGTCACATCATTGGAAATTTGCCAATGTCCCTTGAGAATTTCCTTCAAAATAAAAGATTTTTTTCGCTGCAGAAAATTATGTTAGGCAATGAGAACCATGGATGGAATTCTAATTAATGTGTCTGGTTTCGTAATTATTAATTCTTATGCAAATTTGAGTGGTTTAAAAAAATAAGCACGAATAAAAAATAGAACGATAAGATGTGCTACAAACTTGATTATCGTTGTTTGTTTTCATTATCGACGTTTTTCGGCAAATAAATAACTACAAAATTACATGCCAGTTGGTCCGGATGTTTCGAGCTACTTTTGGCTTTTCACTCCTCTTCAGCAGACCTTAAATTGAATTTATTTTCTTATAATTTACCATTTTACTATACTATTTTAAACTTATTCAATTTAGCGATCGTCAATACTACTGTTTGTAGTTATTTGTTTTCTTATAATGTGATGTTTACATTTGTCTGTCAAAAGGTGAAGGTGAAACGGATTATTAAGGCAAATCCTAAAGTCTCAAGCCATGATTTGGTTGAAAAGATCGGCATGTCGCAGAGCTACGTCCAGAATGCAAAGAAGAGAGCTGGACTACATACATACAAGGTACAGAACTTCCCAAACCGTGATGAGCGGCAAAAATCGACGGCTAAAATTCGGGCAGGGAAGCTCTAGAGAATATGCTGACAAAATATGGCTGCTGTGATGGACGACGAAACGTATATAAAAGCCGATTTTGAGCAAATTTCGGGGTTGGAGTTTTTCACCGGAAAAATCAAGTTCGATGTGGACGACAAATTTAAGTAAAAGAAAATATCGAAGTTCGCTTCCATCTGCTCTTGCGGACTGAAGAGTGAGCCATTCGTGACAAAGGGCGCAGTAAATGGCGAGATCTACAAATCTGAGTGCATCGAGAAGCGCCTTATGCCGTTCTTGCAGCAGCTCGACAAAGCTTCGCTATTTTGGCCAGATTTGGCATCATGCGACTATTCTAAAAGTTCCACAGACAGTCACCGTCGTCAGTCAAAAAATTGTGACTATGAAAAAGTTAAAGCAGTCGCATTCAAAACACACGCCTTTTAATGAGTAACCAAGCAAACAATCTCGCCTCAATCTTCAGTCATATTAAGCGTCGAAATAATCATAGTCGCCTTCAGTTCGTTGTCGCCTCTTTTACTGTGACGGAATATTGTTTAGATTAAAAAAAGACACGTAAATTTGACTTTCAAAATTATCGAAAAGACTATTGAAACATTTGAAACCCTCAATTACTAGTACCTATTGTTTAAATCTTAATTTTCTTTAGTTTTCAAAGCTGTCAAATCACCCAATAAGCAATTCAAATATATACTAAAATTTTTCGAACCATACACAAATGTTTTGAACCGACGCCGTCAATATGCTTTGATGACCGTAGTTTGCAAAAATATATCACGCGAAAAGAAATCCATGACGATAGTCAAACTTTTCCAGTTCCTTAAAGCTTGACTAGTAGTCAAATGAGAACTGAAACGTGATGGTGAAGAAAAATCAGCAACCATGTCAACTTTAGATGTTACGATAAAAAGTTGACGTTTTACCCAAATTTGATGAAACTGGTTTCCTCGTGTATGAAAGTGTGTTGACAAAGAACTGACAAATTTTTTTGTGAGAAAGCGACTGGATTTCGTAAAATGGGACAAATTGATAAAGAAACCCGTGTTTTTATAATTCAAAAGTGTGCGGTCCAATCCAGCCAAGAGGTAGCTTAGGGGGTCATACCTTGTTATCTGTTCCGATGTTCCGGTCGCCGCTGTTCCTGAGATCCAACCTGTGTGTCGAGCGTCGTGCTGGCTCTGAAGCGTGAGCGAGAGGTCGGTTGCGTGGATGACGATGGAAGAGGATGACAAGAGAAGGCTGGGTGTTGACATACGAGGGGATAGCCAATGGCGATGTGGGATTAAAGTGTAATTGCCCAACTTAACTGCCAATATTGAAGGACTATGAAATATAGCGCCACACATCCCCCTTCCACTCAAATAAAAAAAATCAATATCTATGATTTTTTGCATTAAATTTCGTTTATTTTCTACACAAAAGAATAGTATACTTGTTTCAAATTAGCACCCCAACATTCATATGTTCTTCTCAAATGTGAGTCTCGATTTGGTAACTAAACATATTCAGCTCGGTTAACACTAAATAATGTTCATATGGTTGAAAAGTTTTCGTTCGTGTGGAAATAATTATAAGCGTGTCGAATGTCAAAGTGAAAAATGTAAACAACGGAGATTTACTTCAAAATTGAAGATAGAAATCGCGATCTCTTGAGAACCAAAAAAAATCCAGAGACTCGTTAGGACGACAGAATTCGGCTCATCCTTGTTCGGAATCATTCGCTACAATGTGCATGCAGCAAACCGAAAGAGAGGCGCAGGAAATTCGGTCCCGGGAAATACAACTAATTACTACCTGGATCCGAAAATCAATTCATCAAAATGGTTAACGCGAACAACTTAAGGATGACCTGATAATACTGGGAAAAGCAGTCTGATTCGTGCCGTCGAAGTTAGTAGATTAATGGAAGTCTAAACTAGATGGTCGGAATGCTGTTCCTTTTAAAGCCAATGGAACAACCTACACTTCACGTTGAACCAACAACAGAATTGACGGTCGTTTGCCTGAGTCCGACTAGCTTGATAGTAGTTAGGTTTCCTTAGTCAGGTACCTTTACTCCATGTACTTAAGGCGTAATTTTCACCATTCGATACTGCTGCCTGACTGTCTATACTATAAGGCTGTAGATACACCGATAACTAACTATTTATTGATTTGGTGTCCGAGTGAACTTGTTTTTTTCAGCTGCGTACAGCAATTAAAAGGATAAAATTAAGAACGAACTGGCGTCAATCGAGACGTCTTGGGTGCTCGGTTTTTTCCAATATTTTGTCATTGTTTCCCAAATGTTTTTGCTGATTTACTGAGCAGCCTGGATATTCAGATTATTAGGCATTTGTTATTTTTATTTGGTTTTACTGTACTGGAGGGTTTCCTCCGCCAATGGAAACCAACCTCATAACTCAAAATTTAACTTTCTTCGGGGGAAAGGGCAAGATTCGAAACCATTGACACTCCGTGCTATCCCGAAAAATAATCTCATCTAGCACGATTACTAAATCAAGTGCGATCGCATCCAAAGATTCTTGCTATTCGTTACAGAATTTCCTATAAATTATCGAAGGGATTAGTCATTTGTCTGTGTCTATCGTTTCTTTCTTCTGGCATTCATTTTCATCAGTAGCTGTTTCAAAATAAAAACGCGCGACATATCGAGCTTTGGAAATAGTTTAACTTAAACTTATCATTAAGTCTTATTAAATTATTTTGTGATACTAATCGCTTTCCTTTATCGTTGTCGATGTTTAACAAAAGAGGTGAGTGATTCATCATCTAACATTATAAAAATTCGCGAAAACATGTTTTAAATCCTACAATCAGACGTTGAACAGTAATCTTTACGTACCACCTTTAGCCTCCCCTCACACTAAACCGCAATACTCGATGAAAAAACTAAACGTTTTGGGCATGGTGCAGTTCTTAGCATCCGGCGCAAATAGAATCGTTATTCGATAAGAACATTTAAATACTCGTCAGACACAATCAAACTAAAGTAGTACTTTACCGAATCGTGTCACTTAGTAGAAACGCTTCCAATATTGATAAGGTAGCCTTCTACAAACCTTATCCTGCCGATTGTCAACTTGACAATACTCATATCTGACAAAGGTACGTTTAAACTCGCAGGGCTCAAAAGCACGGCCATAATTATCCCTTCCAACAAGCGATCGATGTTCCCCTAACATACCCTTTCCTTTTGACACAAACTATCAAACGAAAATCCATATCACTTAAACCCAAGTACTCTATCCCATGAAGGGTATCAACCGGTTCGCAAGCAATGTTCCAATTTTCTTAGTAAATAGATATCCATTACGTACATACGTTTGTCTTACAAGCTGCAGTTATCACGTTCACGTACCTCTTTTTTTTTCAACCAAACCAAGTCCACACCTTTCAGATCAGCTTTTAAAGGATTCGAAAGACGGAAGTCCAGATCACGTCAGGCACAAAATATTTTAAGGTATTGCGTTAAAATCGCTAACTTGTTTCAGCAGGTATTTTGAAATCCTCAATTAAACCATCTAGAAGCAAATCGCTCTACTGACGGCCTTCCTAACATGGACATGGGATAGTCTCATCTCGTTAAAGCTACTACATCTCATCTGGCAGATGAAAGTCTTCAGCTCGTCAGATATTTTCAATGTTCTCAACTTGCCAGGCGGAAGTGCACGTTCGTCAAATCGCTTCAATATCTTTCAACTGACGGAAGTCCTCATCTCGTCAGACATTCTTAAACCACTAAACTCACCAGGCGGAAGTCCACATCTCGCCAAATTGCCTCAATAGCATCCAACTGACGGAAGTCCTCATCGCGTCAAATCTTGAACCTTTCAATTCAGTAGGCGGAAGTCCACATCTCGCCAAATCGCTACAATATCTTCTATCTGACGGAAGTCCTCATCTCGTCAGATATTCGCAAACAACTAAACTTACTAGGCGGAAGTCCACATCTCGCCAAATCGCTACAATATCTTCTATCTGACGGAAGTCCTCATCTCGTCAGATATTCGCAAACAACTAAACTTACTAGGCGGAAGTCCACATCTCGCCAAATTGTTTCAACTGACGGAAGTCCTCATCGCGTCAAATCTTGAACTTTTCGAATCAGTAGGCGGAAGTCCACATCTCGCCAAATCGCTACAATATCTTTTATCTGACGGAAGTCCTCATCTCGTCAGATATTCGCAAACAACTAAACTCACTAGGCGGAAGTCCACATCTCGCCAAATGTTTCAACTGACGGAAGTCCTCATCGCGTCAAATCTTGAACTTTTCAATTTAGTAGGCGGAAGTCCACATCTCGCCAAATCGCAATCTCAATTATCTATCATCCTGCTGACGGAAGTCCACATCGCGTCAGATTCAAATTTCTAAACCCATCGGGCTTCATCTCTGCTGACGGAAGTCCTCATCTCGTCAGATATCATCAAGCATCTCATTACATTTGCTGCGCAGAATTTATGTTCGTTTAAGATTTAACATAGCATGTATCACAAAACGATTCTTTTTCACCTATTTTAACTGACGATCATCTTCTTAAAACCAATTTAATCTAAATATTTATTTCATAAAAAATAGTCTTATAGGACTGATTCCAAATTCTAAGCAAACTTTGTTTCTTGAAAGAGCACAAAAGGGCTAATAAATTACGAAAGCCCAAGTTTCAATTATGATGTATCTTTGCACTTAACATTTACCTTTTACTTTCCAGCAAATTGTACGGCCTACAATGCCGAAATATTCAAAATGGCTACTATTATTTTCGATTTTTTTTTCAATCTCCGAGGTTCTCTGAGCTTATATGCCAATCGAATTAAATAATATCTAGCAGGATCGCCAAATGTGCGGTCCAATTCAGCCAAGAGGTAGCTTAGGGGGTCATACCTTGTTATCTGTTCCGATGTTCCGGTCGCCGCTGTTCCTGAGATCCAACCTGTGTGTCGAGCGTCGTGCTGGCTCTGAAGCGTGAGCGAGAGGTCGGTTGCGTGGATGACGATGGAAGAGGATGACAAGAGAAGGCTGGGTGTTGACATACGAGGGGATAGCCAATGGCGATGTGGGATTAAAGTGTAATTGCCCAACTTAACTGCCAATATTGAAGGACTATGAAATATAGCGCCACACAGAAACCAAAACAAACAATGTTTTGTTTCTGCTCGTGGCAGCAGAAGTCTGCTGCTGTTCCGGATGCCGGAGGAAACCGTAAGTTTCAAAATGAAGGAATTCAAATCGACCATTGGAAGGCTCAGGGCGCACCAGCTGATCAACTAAAACAGTCTCAGACTAATAAATTTTTCCATCTGGAATGAAATTGTCGTACGTACTTTTTTCCAGCACCGTCTCCCACACAAGTACACCTGTAGATCATCGTATCATTAGCAATCACAGATCGACCACGTTTTGATAGACAGCCGGCACTTCTCGGACATCATCGACGTCAGATCTTGACTAGGCACCAACATCGATTAAGACAACTATCTGGTAATGGTAAACATGCGCTCAAAACTCTCTGTAGTGTACATCGAACGACTGAAGCAACCTGAGGTAGCCGCCGACTACACGCTATTGCTCGATGCAGCATTGCGGAGAACGTCATCGGGCATGTGGGTCGAACATTCGACGAGGAGTGTAAAACAGTGATGGACGAAGAGAACGTCGCGCGTGTGGCAGCAGTGCAAAGAAACACCCGCGGAAACTTGGAACATCAGAGATAGTGGAAGAGGCAGCGAGTCCGAATTTTTCAAGAGAGAAAGCGCCGCCTGGAGGAGGAGGAGGAGGAGGAGGAGGAGGAGGAGGAGGAGGAGTTTGAGGAGTTTGAGGAGCTGGAGCAGTTGCATTGTTCCCAAGAAACACGAAAGTTCTATCAGAAGCTCAACGCAGTCCGCTTAGACATCGTGTCGCAAGCCAAAATGTGCCAGGATAAGGACTGACGCCTGTCGGACAATCGTGAGGTGATCAAAAGGTGGAAGCAGCACTTCGATGAACACCTGAACGCTGTACATGCAAGAGACGAACAGATTTTTGGGAAGTCATCAGGCCGGCAAGATGGACAAGATCTTCACATTACGGCAAATCCTTCAAAAATGCCGTGAATACCGAGTCCATACGCACCATCTATTCATCGACTTCAAAGCCGCATACGACTCGATCGGCTGTGACGAGATTTGGAAAATCATGGACGAGAACGGCTTCTCTGGGAAGCTGACAAGACTGATCAAGGTGACGGTAGATGGAACGCAGTGCTGTGTGCGGAATCACACAGGGGGCTTCGACAAGGTGATGGTCTATCCTGCATGATGTTCACGTGTCTCCTTCGTGAACGCATCAGCTGACTGATCCTCAGTTGATATGTGTCGTAGAGAAAGCTGACCGCTTCTTACCGCTTCTCAGGGAGATCTGATGAATGCATACTTCACGTCCAGATGCTTCATCCGCTGATGGAATCCAATTCATCCAGTAAGTTTGTTAACCACAAACCTTCCTCGACTGCATGGCAAAAGGCTCCTATCCTAGCTCCGGTCGACGACAGGCTGTCCGTCTGCTGACGTTTCGTTTACATCAAATAAGTTTTTCCGTAAGTCACCTTTTTAGTGGCTATCAGCCAGATTGGACTGGTATTGGCTTAGTGCGTTAACTGCTACACAAATATCTGGTCTCGATGATATTGTAAACCAAAACGATCAACCATGTTTGGTGATAACCTCACCATCGTTCAGCTTCGTCTAGTGAACGTTTATGTCACGAAACCTGTGACTAAGGTAAGCCAACCGCTCCCCATGTCGTGTACCTCTCCAAGGCTGCTTTCCATTTGGCAATAACTGTCTTCCAGAAGACCCATTTCTACGGCGCTTTAGTTCGCTAATACCTCCTCATTGATACCACCAGCTAGGTAAGCCATGTAGCGCTTAGTAGGTTCTCTGATTCGCTGACTGCGTCTCAGAGTCGGTACTGGATTGACGGAATCTTGATCATCATCGTCTTCTTCGTCATCGCTACTCTCGTAGTTGCTCTCGTCTCGCCCCATACGCTGACTGGCAACGAAATCGATGATTCGTTTATTCCAGTAGTGGCTGAAAACCTCAGCACGCGAACGAACATATGTAGTTTCTTGCATGTTGCTTTCTGGTAACTCCAGAAAGCAACCTCTTGTAGCTAAAAGTGCTAATTCTCGATGCCTCCGAGAATAAGCAAGACTACGTCCGGCAGTAGGTACCCGTCCATAATGCCTCAGAAAGCAAGGAGTGGTTGAAATCGCTGGCGACTAACCGTGTCGCCAAAACCATCTCCTCTAACGCACCCTGAACAGCTTCCAACCGTCGAATACAAGCTTGCGCATGCTAACCGCAGCGCAGCTACCAAGCACGAAAACAATTCTCTCGACTTGTAGCTTCATGGTTTTTTGTTGCACTTCAACGCTTCGAGCGCTCCCAATATCTGGAGAGCAACGTTTAGCAGCATGAAGCCGAACTGGCAACTAACCGTCACCCAAAACATCTCCTCCAAAGCCACTGAAAAATCGTACTGTAGGCTTGGATGAGCTCACGCGTATTTATCGCAGCGTAGCTCCGAATCACGAGAGTAACGCTCTCTATTTTTCCAACATTCGAACCGGGCTAATCCTCCATCTTGAGCATTCGGCCCTGATCAATCGTGGCTGCACATCCCGAGAGTCTTCCTCCCGGCCGTAGGAAATGAAATCATGCTGCCGCTCGTGTCGGCGTAGAGAATAACCATCTCGAAACCCGACTTCTCGGCCTCGAATACCATTGGCACCTTATGGCTGATCTGGAGCATATTATGGCCTCTGCGCTGACAATCCTCCGCGCTCAGCACTTGCATGCTGATCACAGCGCACAAGCAAAGCACGAGAGTAACCCTCTCGGCTATCTGCACAACCCAATTAATCCGGAGTGTTGCTCCAGCTGGACCTATCTACTTCTACGCAGCCCGGTTGTGGATCCTGAGACTCCTCCCGGCCGTCGGACTCCCCGCATTCGACCTCTGGTGGAACCTCCTGACTGGCTGGTCTCTATGCTGGCGGTCCTCCAGCCTCTACAGTGGTCATCTGGCTGGTGACTGGCCCCTACACCTGGCTGGTACTTCTGCGCTGGTCGCTGATGAACCTGCTAACCGCAAGTATTGAGAGTACCCCTAACTAATTTTTCAATTTTTCAGACGTATCTGGGCCCATAACCTGTTGAAAACTCAGGTTTCACTGGTGGAATAGAGTTATCGTTATTCATATTTCTTCAATCTAGTCACTACATAACTACACAATTCGTAAGCGATTGCTATTGTCGCACTCTCCACTTATCATATTCCCTATCCGGGAAAGTACTCATTTCTGAATGAGTAATCCGATAAATCTACTCATTCTTATTTGCCAACACTGCAGTGTTGCTGTTAACCACAGTTTGAATATTTTTGCTTTATAGAGTGATGATGTAAACATTTGTACCGAGTACATCATCACCAATCGTCATCAACAATCATCAATGATAATCGCTACTGTTCTCATTAGACGGATTGAGCAAAACAAACGGAGAACTAAAACAATGTGTTTTGATCCGTTGAAGGTGCAGCAGAATCTTTTGCTGCCTAACTGGCAAGATAGAGGGAAATTTTTAACCAAAAACCTTTAACAAGGTATTAAAAGGTGTACATGATGAAATTGCTACACACAAAATTGATTCGCAAAATTTGAGATTTTATCCGATTGCCTACACATTTTCAGGGATTGAAAAATAACTATTAAATTTCATTTTACCCTGTTACTCGTATTTTATTTACTGTCCATACGTAAAGCCTCGAACCTTGGCTCAATCCCCGGCCAAAAAATTCTGCACAACCTGTGAATAAACCGTTTTTTGCATGTAAACCCATACTTTCATCAGTTCCTCGGCTGTCTTCACTATCTTAGCTCCTTTAAGTAGGTGCGGCTTCAAAATCGCCCAGTACTTCTCTATGGAGCGGAGCTCTGGAGTGTTGAGAGGGTTGAACATTTTCGGCACGAAATTGATCTTATTGTCCGCATACCACTGCAGCACGTCTTTGGAGTAGTGGAATGAGGCCAAATCTGGCCAGAAGATTGTTGGAAAGTTGTGGGAAAGGAGAAGAGCAACCGCTTCTGGAGGCACTCTTTCATGTACACCTGTTCGTTTATCGAGTCCTAGGTCACGAAAGGTGCACTCTCCTTATCGCACGTGCAGATGGCTGGCCAAACCAGGAATTTCTTCGTAAATTTCGACATCTTCTGAGTGCGGGCATGCTCCGGAACGCTCCCGATCGATAGTCAATCGTTCCTCGAACCGCTTAATCACACGCGATATCGTGGAATTCACGATTCCCAACGTTTTAGCTATGGAACGATGCGAAAGCTTCTCGTTCTCGTGATGAATTTATCACACACGAGCTGTTTTTTCGACTCCATTTCCACGAGTTTTGATTACAGGACTTAAAAACTTACAGGATGTAAACAATGCACTATGAACTAAATCCACCCAAATTTTCATTAAATTCTACCCAATGGCAAGCTTACAGCTATTCCCCAGCAAGAAAAAAATAATGAATTCCGCCTCCAAATGAATAAATGGGTGATTTTCCGAAGGCGCAGCGGCTTTGAGATTCCGAACTTAGAATATTTTCGGTCTTTTTTGTGTCGAGGTCCCTCGTCACGCACCAACACAGTTTTAAAGTTCATGTTTCCTACGAATGGATGCAATAGCTCTTAAATGTGTTGGCATTGGGTGACCCGCTTGTTCAATGCTGGCTGGAATTGTTGGTTTCATTTGAAAGGAGTTCAGTTTCATTCGTGCTTTGAATCTGTGCAGACATCGCGGGTGTACGTTATATTTCGTACGTAGTTTAAGTTTTAAGTTGCTTGTTCGGTTGTGGACGTGTGAGTGTGATAAGTGGTCAACAGAATTTTTAAAGAAATCATGTTCACCAATGGATTTCAAATGTAAGTTACTTCGGAATATTCAATATTATTTCTATTTCGTTATTTCTAAATTCAGAATTCACAGTTTGAAGATATGTTCGCAATAGTGGGTTAGTCTTACCTTTTCGAACTGAATCTATTTTTTAAAACTGTCGATCTTTTTTCTGTTAAGCCTTCCTCGATCATTACCAATTCTAATAAAAGTAATTTAAAAAATAACGCCAGTCGCGTTCATTTTGAGGCGGCTCCGGCTGCAATTTTTGTTTCAACTGCAATTTCGCAGTTGCGCTCCAGATTTATTTCGCTGCGAAGCGGAAAATTCATTTAAAAAATCACTGGGTCGCTTCGTTTGCTTCAAAATTTCCAATAGTTACCGACGCAAACACAGTAATGACGATGTTGAACATTGACTCGCGAACGAATCAAAACATACAGCATAAGAACGCCGTCTTAGTGAACCATGTACTATTCATTTTCGTTCTGTTTGTGTTGCCTAGTGTTCCTTGTTGATTTTATGCTCCCGAATTGCAGTCATTGTTTACTCCAGCAATCATTTGCATCGCTATTGAATGAATTCGTTTGCGAGTTGCTGTTGATTCATGCCCAGAATCAGACCTTTGAGGAAGAATGCTACTAAGGATCAATTCCTGGCATAAAGACTAAGAATGATATCTAATAAAATAATGAACACATCTTGAGGATAAAATAAGCCAATATTGCATAAATTTGGTTTTTGGGCATCTCTTGCGTTCCAAGAATTAAATCGTTATTCTTCATGAAGCGTTCGCGGCGAAGCATGATCGTCAGCGAGTCGAGTAGATGTCGAAGAACTCGACGCCGTCTACGCGCAATGTTTTCATTAGGAGCGAATGATGATTGTTTGATGGTTACCAATAGTTACTCAGAAAAGTACTGATCACTAAAGAGGGGAAGAAAAACAAACTAGGTTGGCGTCGTTCCATGCTAAAAAGCGTTGTTTTTAAAGAAAACAGACTTTCTATGCTTAGAAGCCAAATCGTTGGTGAATAAGATCGGGGTGAAAAACCATTTTGAGCGAAGATCAGCAACCTTGCCCAACGGTTAAAAAGGTAGAGCAATATCATAGTGTGGCAATTTCATCGTGGGCACCCTCTATTTGAATATTCTTTATTATCGAAAGCAGAAGGAAGTTTCGAGAACAATGAATAATTTAGAACTTTTCAACAAAATCTTGTTTGTGTGCTTAAAAATATGAAATTTATTTTTTTACTCAATATCTAAAATTTTAGAAAATGTGCTGAGGCTCTACTTGGTAGCAAATCATTTTTCGAAGAATAAAGGATTCAATAGGTTTTGGTAACTCTTACTGCCTTCTTGCCGGTGTACATTAAGCGTACAGCCAGATATTTTGGAAAAGTCTTGTTCTGAGAAAAAAAAAGTACGTTTTTAATTCGAAAATCGAAAACTAGCGGCAATTTCCCATATTTTTGGATAACTTGCTGCTATTTAGACTACCCTCTTTCTGGAAAAAGTTTATTTTAGAGGAAATGTTTTTACAAAGCCCCAAGGGCAAATACATGACTTTCGTGTAACATTTAAATCCTTTTTCTTTTAATTTCTGGGATCTGCAATGGTGAGCATGTTTTTTTTGCTTATGAAATCCCTGCCTTATAAAAATGTCATACATTAGTTTTTTTTTAATTTGTTTGTCATTTTCAACCTATTTTTGGCTTTATTTCTAAGAGTTGAAAAACAGTTTTAATGATTTATGAATTTTAATTTTAGCTAAGCATGGTTTTTATTTGTAACAAAACAAGATGTTCGACTATTCATTTATTGTTTTCAATCATAAAATATTTAAATTGACACCTCCTATTGGAGAGCCACCTTTTTCCGTCAACACAAGCAAATGAACTTCGCGATTCCCTAAATAAGGTACTTATGGGCCGTAAACTATTTCCGCGCCGTTTCAGAGAGTTGATTGATTCCTATAAGTTGGAACATGTCCCGGCCCGAAGCAGCTAAGCCGTATTGCATGCATCGAAGTGCTATTGTTCTGTGGTGTTGTGTTAGGACAGGCGAAACGAACGTGTCTGGAAATGTGTACTCCTAGATTTGTTTGCATGTTTCAGGCCTTTCCCGTTTCCCGTTTGCTGCTAGGACTGTTTGGCATTGTGCAGCACCGTATGGCAAAACAGTACAAGTGGGTGGCGCCTCGAGGCACACGAACAGGAAATTGATCTTTCTTTGGACAGGTTCGACGACGACGTTTGATTCATGGCCTCTGCAATTGTCTTTTCGTGGCTCGTAAATTTTTTTCACTGAAATTTAGGTGTCAAAGCATTTTTATAAAAAAAAATTCAGTTTGAATCCATATTCCTTTATCGTAAGTTCATTTTAGATATTGTTAATCAAATAGCAACGTTTCGTATGACTAAATACTTTGTGAATCCTAATCAAATGAGATGAAACCAATTTCCACAAAGTTTCCCGCAATAAAACCAAACGGCCTGTACAAAGCACCGTAGAAAAAGGAGTTAAATAATTTATCGGTCGTTTTCCAGTTTGGCACTAAAGTTATCGAAGCTCTGCTCGATGAACGAAGCAAATGAACGAACCACCGCCCAGAGGCATAACATTCACACACACGCCTAACTCTTACACGGTTCCCAGTACAAGAAATCCCATTAGTCGCCCTCAGGTTGGCCGATAATCAAAAGTCGTGAAACACCTGATCGTCGCTTTCGGTACTTCCAGTTGGGTTTCAAGCTCTTTGAGGAGCAGAACGCGGCCTTTTAGGTGAAATGAAACAAAAAGAGAATAAAACGACTCCGCGCACGGAATCGAGTGGAAACCCAGGTTCAATTAAATCTAATTTAATGAAGTGGTAGTCACCTTGCTTTACTGCTTGCGGTTGTCCGGAGTGAGAAGTTACAGCTTTTAGCGAATATGTTCAGGTGACAAACAACAGCAAATACTACCAGTAGTGGCAGCCTCTTGGCGGCAAAGAGCTAGAACTCTCACATCTTCCCAAGATGGATCGAACTAGTCGCGAAACTGAAAACCGGCGGCTCCTTGGACGAAGTCGAAGATAAGCGACAAAGGTCTTCTCACTCAAACCCTCTTTTCCCTCAAAAACGCTTCCCTATGAAGATGGGCAACTACACTTGCTGCTATCTGTTAACCGTTTTCTTGGGGACAAACAACACATAAAAAGCGCAAACCGCGAAGTCAAATCCGGAGAAGAGAGCATTTAAATTCGCGCCAAACAGCAAATCCCGTGCACGCCACCCGATTGCCACCAAATGTCGGCGCGATCCTTTTAAGCGTCGCGTCGCGCTTTCATGTCCCTCTGTGATTCCGAGGCGAACTTTTCTGTTTTTTTTTTCGTTTTTTCGCAACCTGCCGATAAAGGCCGCGCGAAACAAACGGTAGAATCGATGTTTGATCTTTTTCTACGGATCTTTTTTCAGCTGAGACTGCGAACTGAAACCGCGAAGGTACCCCTACCTCATGTTGGAAAACAGTGTGTCAAAGTGCTGGACAAGGGCATTAAAATCTTCCTTTTTAGGAACCGTTTACGTAATGTCACAAGTGGCGTTCCGTTTGGCCAATCTCGATTGGCAAGGCTGAGCCAGCGGCAGTGTTGAGTTGGTCCTGTCCCTGTGAGTGTCGTCTATTGACGATGGGAAAAGTTGAAATCTATAAGAGTGGACCATTTAAAGCTTGAAGCGGTCAGTTAAATGTTTGTTTTACATTTTAATGAACTGAAGAGGACAACTAATTGAGCGATTGATTAATACTTGCACAAAATGAGGCGGTCGCTGATAATTTGCTTATCGGAAATTCAGTTGATAAGCCTCTACAGCATCAGAAAAAATTGAAAACTCACAATAAAAAAAAACTGTTGGAATAGTTAAAAAAAATCGTTTGTTTACTGTTATACCGTTGATCAAATTTTCAGTAGTAAATTAAAATATTTCAGAAAAAAAATTTCAACGATTCCAAACTAAGAGCAAGTTCATTGGTGATGGGAAAAATTGGTGGAAATTTTGACAATTGTAGCACTTTCTATAAGTTATACCATGCGAAAATCTTTTCAACATCTTTGGTGGTCGAGTTGTATTAAAACACTTGTTCTATTTTCGCATGTTGTGATGCAAACAAAGTAGGATTTCTATCACATTCGGCTAAAATAGAAACCGTGTAGTAAAAAAGTTTGACTAGCAAAGATCTTGAAAACGTTCTCGCATGGTAGAGTATGTAAAATGTGCTACAAGTGTCAAAAATTCTACCACTTTTTCCAAACACAAGTGAACTTGCTCTTAAGGATTTAAGTTTCCGACCTAAAAGTTTTGAAAAAAATAATCACACATCAATCAATTCGAACAATATTGTAGAGATGGAGGGTAATCTTAGCGGTTAGAGCAGGTTAGAGTTCAAGTCTTCTACGAAAATAATCAATCGATCAAATCTACATAGTTCAGTAAAGTTTTTTTTACGCTAGTATACACGATCCTTTATTTTAACTCAAAATTAAGTATGACCGTGGTTCAAAACATAGTTCGATTCTATGAACTTAAAGTTAAGTACCTTTTTGCCTTTCTAACAGAAAGGTTTGGTTATCGGTCGAATTGAGAGATCATTAATTATGGGTCTTAGACATACCTTTATAGGTACCTATCGACTCAGCTCGACGAGTTCTGTTGATGTCCGTAGATTTGTATGTGCCATTTTAAAAATGTCAAGAACGTTTTTGCGAAACTGGGCTGCACAATTAAAATGATTTTAGTCTCAAAAGAATGCATTTTTTTTCTACACAACCCTTTCAAAAACGGGAAAAAAACAAAATAGTTGAAACCGTTTTCTTTACCAAATACATATCATACTTATTATGGCATAAAAAAAAGTTGCTAGTGGCGCCTCGAAGCAGCAGCACCAGCAATCATTTATAAATTGGAGATAATCAAAATAAAAAATTAAAATTTATTGACTCGGGATTCGAACCAAAAACCTTTAGATCCCAAGTCGCAAACGCTATCCAATAAACCATCGGAAAGCTTGACTAGAAGTGGCTCAAACTCAAATACCTAAAAGGCATTACTAAGACGCACCGTAGTCTGGGCAGTTTCTCAGTCTGCTGGGGCAAATACGGCAACAGTGTTTATATCTTACACTTCTTGCTTTTCAATGCAGCAAATGGCGGATGGGCGTTTCCTTCAGAGTCCGCCATGCCATGTATGAAATTATAGTGTCTATAGCCATGCCGGGTGTCAACAAAATGCAGAGCCGTACAGAAAACTGCGTTGGGGGGGAATTTATATGAAGATTTTATGACCCTCGTTTTTTAACCCGTGTTGAAGAATGAATTTATGTTTTTTTTTTTCATTTCTACATACTCATACATAATTTAGATTCAATTTCAGATGCAGAATTCAGATTCAGTTTTCAAATTCAGAAAACAGGTTTAGGAATCAAAATTCAGGATTCAGAATTCAGAATTCAAAATTCAGATTCAGAACTCATATTCAGATTCAGAATTCAGATTCAGAATTCAGATTCAGAATTCAGATTCAGAATTCAGATTCAGAATTCAGATTCAGAATTCAGATTCAGAATTCAGATTCAGAATTCAGATTCAGAATTCAGATTCAGAATTCAGATTCAGAATTCAGATTCAGAATTCAGATTCAGAATTCAGATTCAGAATTCAGATTCAGAATTCAGATTCAGAATTCAGATTCAGAATTCAGATTCAGAATTCAGATTCAGAATTCAGATTCAGAATTCAGATTCAGAATTCAGATTCAGAATTCAGATTCAGAATTCAGATTCAGAATTCAGATTCAGAATTCAGATTCAGAATTCAGATTCAGAATTCAGATTCAGAATTCAGATTCAGAATTCAAATTCAGAATTCAGATTCAGAATTCAGATTCAGAATTCAGATTCAGAATTCAGATTCAGAATTCAGATTCAGAATTCAGATTCAGAATTCAGATTCAGAATTCAGATTCAGAATTCAGATTCAGAATTCAGATTCAGAATTCAGATTCAGAATTCAGATTCAGAATTCAGATTCAGAATTCAGATTCAGAATTCAGATTCAGAATTCAGATTCAGAATTCAGATTCAGAATTCAGATTCAGAATTCAGATTCAGAATTCAGATTCAGAATTCAGATTCAGAATTCAGATTCAGAATTCAGATTCAGAATTCAGATTCAGAATTCAGAATTCAGATTCAGAATTCAGATTCAGAATTCAGATTCAGAATTCAGATTCAGAATTCAGATTCAGAATTCAGATTCAGAATTCAGATTCAGAATTCAGATTCAGAATTCAGATTCAGAATTCAGATTCAGAATTCAGATTCAGAATTCAGATTCAGAATTCAGATTCAGAATTCAGATTCAGAATTCAGATTCAGAATTCAGATTCAGAATTTAGATTCAGAATTCAGATTCAGAATTCAGATTCAGAATTCAGATTCAGAATTCAGATTCAGAATTCAGATTCAGAATTCAGATTCAGAATTCAGATTCAGAATTCAGATTCAGAATTCAGATTCAGAATTCAGATTCAGAATTCAGATTCAGAATTCAGATTCAGAATTCAGATTCAGAATTCAGATTCAGAATTCAGATTCAGAATTCAGATTCAGAATTCAGATTCAGAAGTCAGATTCAGAATTCAGATTCAGAATTCAGATTCAGAATTCAGATTCAGAATTCAGATTCAGAATTCAGATTCAGAATTCAGATTCAGAATTCAGATTCAGAATTCAGATTCAGAATTCAGATTCAGAATTCAGATTCAGAATTCAGAATTCAGATTCAGAATTCAGATTCAGAATTCAGATTCAGAATTCAGATTCAGAATTCAGATTCAGAATTCAGATTCAGAATTCAGATTCAGAATTCAGATTCAGAATTCAGATTCAGAATTCAGATTCAGAATTCAGATTCAGAATTCAGATTCAGAATTCAGATTCAGAATTTAGATTCAGAATTCAGATTCAGAATTCAGATTCAGAATTCAGATTCAGAATTCAGATTCAGAATTCAGATTCAGAATTCAGATTCAGAATTCAGATTCAGAATTCAGATTCAGAATTCAGATTCAGAATTCAGATTCAGAATTCAGATTCAGAATTCAGATTCAGAATTCAGATTCAGAATTCAGATTCAGAATTCAGATTCAGAATTCAGATTCAGAATTCAGATTCAGAATTCAGATTCAGAATTCAGATTCAGAATTCAGATTCAGAATTCAGATTCAGAATTCAGATTCAGAATTCAGATTCAGAATTCAGATTCAGAATTCAGATTCAGAATTCAGATTCAGAATTCAGATTCAGAATTCAGATTCAGAATTCAGATTCAGAATTCAGATTCAGAATTCAGATTCAGAATTCAGATTCAGAATTCAGATTCAGAATTCAGATTCAGAATTCAGATTCAGAATTCAGATTCAGAATTCAGATTCAGAATTCAGATTCAGAATTCAGATTCAGAATTCAGATTCAGAATTCAGATTCAGAATTCAGATTCAGAATTCAGATTCAGAATTCAGATTCAGAATTCAGATTCAGAATTCAGATTCAGAATTCAGATTCAGAATTCAGATTCAGAATTCAGAATTCAGATTCAGAATTCAGATTCAGAATTCAGATTCAGAATTCAGATTCAGAATTCAGATTCAGAATTCAGATTCAGAATTCAGATTCAGAATTCAGATTCAGAATTCAGATTCAGAATTCAGATTCAGAATTCAGATTCAGAATTCAGATTCAGAATTCAGATTCAGAATTCAGATTCAGAATTTAGATTCAGAATTCAGATTCAGAATTCAGATTCAGAATTCAGATTCAGAATTCAGATTCAGAATTCAGATTCAGAATTCAGATTCAGAATTCAGATTCAGAATTCAGATTCAGAATTCAGATTCAGAATTCAGATTCAGAATTCAGATTCAGAATTCAGATTCAGAATTCAGATTCAGAATTCAGATTCAGAATTCAGATTCAGAATTCAGATTCAGAATTCAGATTCAGAATTCAGATTCAGAATTCAGATTCAGAATTCAGATTCAGAATTCAGATTCAGAATTCAGATTCAGAATTCAGATTCAGAATTTAGATTCAGAATTTAGATTCAGAATTCAGATTCAGAATTCAGATTCAGAATTCAGATTCAGAATTCAGATTCAGAATTCAGATTCAGAATTCAGATTCAGAATTCAGATTCAGAATTCAGATTCAGAATTCAGATTCAGAATTCAGATTCAGAATTCAGATTCAGAATTCAGATTCAGAATTCAGATTCAGAATTCAGATTCAGAATTCAGATTCAGAATTCAGATTCAGAATTCAGAATTCAGATTCAGAATTCAGATTCAGAATTCAGATTCAGAATTCAGATTCAGAATTCAGATTCAGAATTCAGAATTCAGATTCAGAATTCAGATTCAGAATTCAGATTCAGAATTCAGATTCAGAATTCAGATTCAGAATTCAGATTCAGAATTCAGATTCAGAATTCAGATTCAGAATTCAGATTCAGAATTCAGATTCAGAATTCAGATTCAGAATTCAGATTCAGAATTCGGATTTAGAATTCAGATTCAGAATTCAGATTCAGAATTCAGATTCAGAATTCAGATTCAGAATTCAGATTCAGAATTCAGATTCAGAATTCAGATTCAGAATTCAGATTCAGAATTCAGATTCAGAATTCAGATTCAGAATTCAGATTCAGAATTCAGATTCAGAATTCAGATTCAGAATTCAGATTCAGAATTCAGATTCAGAATTCAGATTCAGAATTCAGATTCAGAATTCAGATTCAGAATTCAGATTCAGAATTCAGATTCAGAATTCAGATTCAGAATTCAGATTCAGAATTCATATTCAGAATTCAGATTCAGAATTCAGATTCAGAATTCAGATTCAGAATTCAGATTCAGAATTCAGATTCAGAATTCAGATTCAGAATTCAGAGTCAGAATTGAGATTCAGAATTCAGATTCAGAATTCAGATTCAGAATTCAGATTCAGAATTCAGATTCAGATTCAGAATTCAGATTCAGAATTCAGATTCAGAATTCAGATTCAGAATTCAGATTCAGAATTCAGATTCAGAATTCAGATTCAGAATTCAGATTCAGAATTCAGATTCAGAATTCAGATTCAGAATTCAGATTCAGAATTCAGATTCAGAATTCAGATTCAGAATTCAGATTCAGAATTCAGATTCAGAATTCAGATTTAGAATTCAGATTCAGAATTCAGATTCAGAATTCAGATTCAGAATTCAGATTCAGAATTCAGATTCAGAATTCAGATTCGGAATTCAGATTCAGAATTTAGATTCAGATTCAGAATTCAGATTCATAATTCAAATTCAGAATTCACAATCAGAATTAAGATTTAGAATTCAGATTCAGAATACAGATTTTTGTAAATTTATTTTCAGCATATCGGTGAAAATTTAGATTCTTGGAGAAAGAATATCGGAATTGAAAATTTATAATGATTGATGTTGCGGGGTAAAGTATGGTGTGCGTTTATAAGTTTTCCTTGCAAAAATGTTCTTTTGCTCTTTTCTCTTCATTTTTCTATCCATCTTTATCAGATTCAGAATTCAGATTCAGAACCCAGAATTAGAATTCAGATTCAGATTTAGAATCCAGATTTCAGATTCAGATACAGAATTCAGATACAGAATACAGATTTAGAATTTAGATTCAGAATTCAAATTAGGAATTCAAAATTCAAAATTCAAAATTCAGAATTTTGAATTTTGAATTCAGAATTCAGAATTCAGAATCCAGAATTCAGAATTCTGAATTCTGAATTCTGAATTTGAATTCTAAATTCTTAATTCTAAAATCTTAATTCTGAATTTGAATTCAGAATTCAGATTCATAATTCAAACTCTGAGTTCAGATTCAGAATTTAGATTCAGATTTAGAATTCTGATTAAGAATTCGGATTAAAGATCAACCTGGAATTTGAAATTGGAAATTATATTCAAATATTAGACTAAGTGTTGTAACTCAAAATTCAAACTTTAGAATCAGAATAAGATTTCAGATTTAGTTTCCAGAATGAGATTAATCATTTAATAGTCATATTACTTTCCCCTCCTTTTGTGAGAATTTTTTCTTTTATGCATGGTTGAGCTCTAAAAAAGGTATCATGCTAGGCCACGTGTCACGGCTATCCATCAATATTGTAGTTGGTTTTACTTATTCAGTAAAAAAAGCATAAAAAACAGTAAGATTCGAACCGTGACCAGCATCGTGAAAGTTTTGGTTGCTACCACGGCACCATTTCAGCGTGTTATAAGTCTAGGAAATTCAACTGTTTAAATACCATTCTTTCCATACATAAAATGAACTCCTTACATACCAGTTCGCTTTTCCCTAAAAAAAAGTACTATGGATCATTTTTTTATATTGAGATCGGAATTTTTCGTGTTTGAATATCTGAAATCATACTTATATGATGCAGAGGGAAGGAATCTATCATGTGTGTTCTATATTATTTTATATATTTCCAAATATAACTTACACTCTGTTAGAAAGGCTCCAATCCACTGTTAAGTGTATTAAATCGGGTTTTTCCTCCTGGCGATGGTTCAAAACGGAGTTCGAACTGCGATCTCAAAATTGATCCCTTTTTTTCCTTCGGCGAGGGAGCAAAGCTGAGTTCGACCTTATGAACTAAAAATTGAACTATGTTGGACTGAAAACACTTAGCGAGTTCACTTCGAACCGGAACAGCAACCAACGACCACTACATAAAATTTAGTCGTTCCGGAACAACAACCGAAAACTATGAAGGAATTTCATAACGGAATGTCCACCGTGTCAGCGTAAAATTCTGTCCGTCATTGTCATCACATGGTGAGCGGCTTGGAATGTCCGGAAACTTCCGGAGGTTAATTACTCACCGTGGGAAGTAACATTCGGAAGCTTTTTTTGACCGGGAGTGTCGAAATTTTCCACCGCTCTGTAATTGCAATGCGATGTACTGGAACAGCAACTTCCGGGTACAAATAATTTTAACCATCCTTTAATTCTCTGAAAATAAACAACCCTCGAATAAAAAGGGTAAATTTGAGTTCGGCTGCCGAACTTAGTATTGAGTATGCTTATCAGAACATAGTTTTGCGATTGCCCAGTCGAAATCAAAGTTGAGGGCTGCCACTGAAATGCTGTTTTGAACCAAAACTACTTAATTTTGAGTTTGAAAAAAAGAGCGTGTACCTATCGCGTAAAAACCGGGCTAATTGTCGAAAACCGTGTTTAGAAAAATTATCTTGGGAGAGTTTGGACCGTTGGACCTGCTTTGAAAGTATAGATACCAAGACATGAAATCGGAGACCAAATACCTTCGATTAGAGACCTGAAAACTGAGACTTGAGACACGAGACTTGGAAACTAAGACCAGAGACCTGAGCCCCTAGACATGTAACCTGAGACTTGAGACCTGAAACCTGCGACTTGAGCTCTGAAACCTGGAACCTGAGATCTGAGACATAAGACATGAGTCCTGAGACTTGAGACCTGAGACAAAATGAGACATAAGCCCTTAGACCTGGAAACTGAGACTTGAGACCTGAGACGTGACACCTGCGAATTGAGACCTGACACCTGAGACCTGAGACATGAAGCATGAGACCTGAGACCTGAGACCTGAGACCTGGGACCTGAAACCTGAGACTTAAAACCTGAAATCTAAGTCTTGAAACCTGAGACCTGAGACTAAAACCTGAGACCTGATACCTGAGAACGGAGACATGAGACGTAAGAAGTGAGCAGTGAGAAGTGAGTCGTGAGAAGGGAGAAGTGAGAAGTGAGAGGAGATACAAGAGACGGGAGACGAAAGACGGGGGACAGTAGACAGAAGACAGGAGACAGGAGACAGGAGACAGGAGACAGGAGACAGGAGACAGGAGACAGAAGACAGGAGACAGGAGACAGGAAACAGGAGACAGGAGACAGGAGACAGGAGACAGGAGACAGGAGACAGGAGACAGGAGACAGTAGACAGGAGACAGGAGACAGGAGACAGGAGACAGGAGACAGGAGACAGGAGACAGGAGACAGGAGACAGGAGACAGGAGACAGTAGACGTGAGACGTGAGACAGGAGACAGGAGACAGGAGACAGAAGACAGGAGACAGGAGACAGGAGACAGGAGACAGGAGACAGGAGACAGGAGACAGGAGACAGGAGACAGGAGACAGGAGACAGGAGACAGGAGACAGGAGACAGGAGACAGGAGACAGGAGACAGGAGACAGGAGACAGGAGACAGAAGACAGGAGACAGGAGACAGGAGACAGGAGACAGGAGACAGGAGACAGGAGACAAGAAACAGGAGACAGGATACAGGAGACAGGAGACAGTAGACAGGAGACAGGAGACAGTAGACAGGAGACAGGAAACAGGAGACAGGAGACAGGAGACAGGAGACAGGAGACAGGAGACAGGAGACAGGAGACAGGAGACAGGAGACAGGAGACAGGAGACAGGAGACAGGAGACAGGAGACAGGAGACAGGAGACAGGAGACAGGAGACAGGAGACAGGAGACAGGAGACAGGAGACAGGAGACAGGAGACAGGAGACAGGAGACAGGAGACAGGAGACAGGAGACAGGAGACAGGAGACAGGAGACAGGAGACAGGAGACAGGAGACAGGAGACAGGAGACAGGAGACGGGAGACAGGAGACAGGAGACAGGAGACAGGAGACAGGAGACAGGAGACAGGAGACAGGATACAGGAGACGTGAGACGTGAAACATGAGACGTGAGACGTGAGACGTGAGACGTGAGGCGTGAGACGTGAGACGTGAGACGTGAGACGTGAGACGTGAGACAGGAGACAGGAGACGGGAGACGGGAGACGGGAGACGGGAAACGGGAGACGGGAGACGGGAAACGGGAGACGGGAGACGGGAGACGGGAGACGGGAGACGGGAGACGGGAGACGGGAGACGGGAGACGGGAGACGGGAGACGGGAGACGGGAGACGGGAGACGGGAGACGGGAGACGGGAGACGGGAGACGGGAGACGGGAGACGGGAGACGGGAGACGGGAGACGGGAGACGGGAGACGGGAGACGGGAGACGGGAGACGGGAGACGGGAGACGGGAGACGGGAGACGGGAGACGGGAGACGGGAGACGGGAGACGGGAGACGGGAGACGGAAGACGGGAGACGGGAGACGGGAGACGGGAGACGGGAGACGGGAGACGGGAGACGGGAGACGGGAGACGGGAGACGGGAGACGGGAGACGGGAGACGGGAGACGGGAGACGGGAGACGGGAAACGGGAAACGTGAGACGTGAGATGTGATACTTGAAACGTCAGACGTGAAATGTGAAACGTAAAGCAAATTCCCGGGAATTCTCGGGATCCTCGGAAAAATTGTAAATTAAAATTTTATCACTACATAAGAAACCTTATCTTTATGATTTTTTTAAAAAAAGTTTAAGGTAGAAGTCATTTAAAACTTTTTTAATTCCTCAACCCAAAACACAAATACTTAGTATTTCAACAGGCAAACGTTACTGATTCTTGATGAAATAATTAAGAAAGATTTTTCACTATAGATAGACTTTTGCTGGCTAGACTTTATCATCAGGTTATTAATTAAATCATGTGAATTTCCAGATAACTATCCTTTTGTTCCAAAATATGTCAATTCTTTGCCAATGATTTTGCTATTGTCACAGTTTGCGAAACAGAAGTTCTAAATGACGAGTGTTGCAAAATAGAACATTCAATATCTTTTCGAAGCGTTTCTTTATTAGAATTGTTTGATATAAAATATTGTTTGTCGTTAACACTTTTAAACTAAATTAAGAAAAATTTTGAAAAAAATAATATTCCAAGCCAAATATCAAGGTAGAACAAAAATTGTCCTTGCTCAATCTGATCCATTTTTCCAATTTATATCGTGTAAATTTTAAGTTATTTTGCACTTTTTTTTGGCTTCGGGAATTCTCGAGTTTTAAGCGATTCCCAGGTTTCTGAAATTCAGATTTTTTTTATCTCCGGGAATTTCACGTCCGCAACTCCCGGTTAGGACTTTCTACTTCTCACGTCGCACTTCGTACTTCTCAAGGCCAATTATTCACTCCTCAAGTCTAACTTCCCACGGCTCACTTCTCACGCATGACGTCTTACTTCTCACGGCTCATTTCTTTAATCTCACAACTAACTTTTCCAGCACTTAATGCATTGAAGATGCATACGAAAAATGCACGGATGATACCCGGATTAATTCACTTTATCTGGCAAACCAATTTAAAAAAAATATATATATTCTATAAATTATTTTTGTTTTCACTCCTCCAAAACAATTTTTTTGCGAAAGTTTTGAAAAATTAATTATGCAAGGCTTTTTGGATGTCTAAAATACGGATTAAAATCTGTCGACGAGTTTTGATGAAAAATCAATTTTAATTTTTTTTTCTTGATATTTTATGAGTAATTCTGGGTTTTAAAAAAATTTACCTGGATTATTGGTCATTAGTTTTGAAAAAAATCTGGCATCCTTATAATAACGTGATACCTTCTTGAAAAAAAATCTGATTTGTTAGTGATTAGAAAAAAATTAAAATGTCCCAGGTGTATTTATAAGTATTCTTAATTTACTGAGAGATTCCTCGATAATTCCCTAATTGATTATAAAAAACCCTTTGAAACTTCTTATGAAACTAAAAATTCAAATTCACTGTCAAATCTTAAAAATCAAAAGACGGTTTTCGATCTTTTTTTCTCTCAAGTTATACTCAGCCACACTTTATTTAGTTGCGTATTCCATACTCATTAAGTCGACACTGCAAATTTGAATCTCAATTGACATCTTGACCGGAAGAAGAAAGTTCATTATTTCCAGAAAATCTTTTCCATGAAGATCGAATGGATAATCTCGAATCTTGTTTCGATGGTGGATGCTGGAGTCAGAAGTCCAATCATGGTCACGTGCCTGCCTGAGGTACGACTTGTACGTCAAAGTTCTGTTCTAACGATGGACGGGTGCCGTGTACCGGTTGCGATCATTCAAGATTCTGGTGTTTGCCGATTCGGGAACAATTCTTCCATCAGCCTGTCAACTAACGGGGTTTGGTTTGTTGAGTTATGCAGATCTTGAACACATTGACAGTTTGATTTTCAGACTTGAATACAAACCGTTGATTGCATGGGGATACTTTTTGATTTGTTTTTGGCCAAAATATTATTTTGAAAATCTTAAGGAGTTACATTGCTTAAACAGGCGTGGAGCAAGAGCCAATACTTCAACTTCTTTAAGAAATGATAAAAAAAAATTCGTTCTGTATGTAAAATCATTACTTTACTGTTGTTTTGCTTTCTTTTTTTGACCTCTAATGAATATTCCATGAGTTCGTGTGCCGGGCATAAAATATCCTTGGAGGTGTCTAGCAAGCGTCCAGGCACTTGGCCTACCGGGATCAAGTATGAGGACATTTGACTAGCAAATGTTCCTCTGTTTCGGACAAATATTCTAACGGGTCATCTGTTTAAGTTACCGAATGATTCCTGTTCAAGTTCTGTTGCACAAGAATGAACTTAGCGGAGAGTCAAACAATTTTAATTGAATCCTTGCAATAGTTTGGACTCCACACTGCCATTATAATACTATTCAGACACCCTTTGGCAGAAAACTCCATAAACCGGGACACTCCGGTGAGGTAATCAGATGCAACGGCTTGGGGCGCGACACTAATTTGGAGCAAACAGGAATTAATCACTTCAGCCGCAGCAGCAACACAACATTCTGTGAACGGCGAACTCGTTTGCCCCGGGCTCATTTTCTTAATGTGCCAAATTTGCAAGTGTGGAACGCTGCCTCGGCTGTCGGAAGATAAATGGATGGCACGAGCCCTTCCAAAGCTTTCACCCATTTGTGCTTTACTGCTGGCAGGGTGATAGTTGGATGGGAAAGCGAGGGGAAGGAACTTACAGACATTCAAGCGAAAGCTTTCGTAGGGGTAACACCGTTCGGCTTCAGAAGGATATTTATGATTATCATGGCCCCAAAGAGTAAGTAATCGCTTGCAGTGCAATACAGTTCAGTGGACGACAGAAAGTGAAATTAATGATGGCGGAAAGCTTCAAAGTTTTTCGTTGTTGCAATCATTCACAATAATGCTCAGTTTTTAAGATAAAATTTATTAATCTTGTTGTTTGTGTTCTTGTTGGTTATTGTAGAGATTTTCAGAGCTGTTGTTGTTTTTAAAATTTCACTATCATCATCATTTCATCATCAGTAGCTCTAAGGTAGCTCCATTAAAGTCTATTTTAAGGTACTATTGTCCAGTTATTTGCATAGCGTGTACAACGTTTCTTAGTCCTGAAAGACCGTAATTCGGCACATTATACCTTACGTATAATGTGCATCGTTCCCAACGTTTTAGCGATGGAACGATGCGAAAGATCCTTGTTATCGTGATGAATGCTCAAGATTTTATCACGCACGAGCTGTTTTTTCGACTCCATTTCCGCGAGTTTTGATTACTGGACTTTAAAACTTGCAGGATGTAAACAATGCACTATGAGCTAAATCCACCCAAATTTTCATTTAATTCTACCCAACAGTTAAAAGGTTAGAGCAATTTCATAGTGTGACAATTTCATCGTGGACACTCTTTACTATGAAAATTTAAAAAAATAACTAGATCATATTGACGCTTGAACCAAGTACCTTATGTTTTGAAATTTTATAACATTTTATCTTGCTCCAGCGACCGTTTAATTCCTATTCAATTCAGTTAATTATGCTGAAAAGTTTAGATGGACGAAATAAATATCGCTTCAGTTTTTTTCCTCGTTGTACACAATTTCTATCGCTTGAATTATTCCAGATTCATAAAAAAGAAGGTGAATCGAGTGGAGACGAATTCGTGGTCCCATTTTTTCCACCTTTCATTGTTGTTTATTTTGGGTCCAAATCGTATGTTTGTATGGGATCTGGCGATGAGATCAGCAAGTGTGTTCACCTTTGCAGCAATGAAAAGCAAACGACAGGTTGAAAATGTTTCTTTCTTTCGAGCGTTTTTTCTCCTCTGCTGAAGCTGCTGCAAGTGATGAATCTTTCTCTTCGGGGAAGAAAAATAGGCAGCATTCAGCCACGGATTCGTCTATGGTTTCATTGTTCAAAATTGGGGAGTTGCGAGATTTGGTCGGATGGTCGTTTCGGCCAAATGGATAAATATGGCAGGGCCAGGGCAATGGCCACGTAGTTATTAGTATTCAGCTGGGGCAGTCATGATTACAATCGAATTCGGATGGCAAGTGGATGAGGATGTCTTTTATTCGGTACCATAATAGAACATCAACATTTCTGCCTATTTAGAGACAGAGACAGAGAGAAAAAGCTTCGAGAGATGAGGACCATTCATCAGAGGATGGTCTGATGGCTGATGTTGTTTTGATACAGATCGGACAACGAGACCCGCACAAAGGTGCCCCTTTTTCTATGATAATTTTCAAGTGGACGCTGAACGGTCACTTGCTTCGCCTTTCTTTGGACTGAAGCTTCCTCAGTTGTCCAACTGGCACACACCTTAGCGCTGAATTATGACACGCGTTTCCTGGAAAGATCCAATGTGGAGATAATTTTTGAAAAAAATATGCTTGTAACTATATTTGAAGCTAAGTTCAAATATTTTTTAACAGATCTGTAATAAAGGGAACTTGTCTTTGGCCGGACAACATTGATTTTTCAAAAACGCATTACCCTAATAATGTTTTAACACCATAGAAAGAAAGTAAGTTGAAGCCGTATATACTGTTTGAAATATGGTAATCCAATCTGTAAAGGAAAGCCTATGATAGGCATCGAAAGCTTTTGCCTATTAGTATGGAGAAGATCGTCTTAAATTTGCATTTGTATTTCGGTCAGTTTTTTTTGGCTTGTAAAATGTGAATTGCTCATTGGTTATCTTCCGACTACAGTAAATATAAGATAACACGTCAACGTTTCGGCAAAATTCCTTATATAGAATGGACAAAATATTTTTCATTACTTTACATTTGGCATAAGAAAACTTTACAGATAATAATAACGTATTTTATGATCTGAACGTGTATAAAAACATGAAAATATAAGTGGCCAAAGATTCTCTACAAACTGTGACCCACGATTCCTCACAAGCTATATTTTGCAAATTGGTTGCGTTTGTGTGAGTTATTGATGTTTCATCAAAAATTCCTCTTCCACGTGAAAGAACATGACAATAATTAGATCATAAGCGTTTGAGCATATTTTTGTTGTAAGTTTAGGCATCGATGCAAGTAGCAAGTGTTTGTTTGATTATGTAAGTAAATTTTTTAACTTCCTTAAGCTAGATAAATTAAAGAAGCAAATGGGGCGTATTTAAGTCAACAACACACAGCAAAAATTATTTCCGGTAAAATTACGCAAACCTCCTGTAACAAAAAAAGAGCAGGACATTTACCGTAATTTTACAGGTCGAAAACATGATTACGTGACATTAAATGTTTAGTGTACAACTTTTTTACAGGACATTTGTTGTAATAATAAATGAATCTTTGTTAACTTTCAAGGAAAAAAAATTTAAAATTACAGGTTTTGTTAATTACAGGTGATTTATTTTAAAGGTTTAAGTTTTCAGTGATACGTAATAGTCAAAATTTTTTTCTGTGCATATAGAAAAATATACTTACAGTCACACGGATTGTCATAGGCCCAGAAGAAAATTTTTAAAATGCATCCGCTGTAGGAACAAGCGGAAAGGACCAAATAGCAAAAAGCAATTTTTAAGCATCATTTCACTTTTTTTTTCACAGTTTTTAAAGTATCAGCTTAGAGATCAAGGTTTAATTTATCATTAACCGTAAATACATACACAGCAAAAATTATTTCCTCTAAAATTACGCTAATGTCCTGTAACAAAAAAGAGCAGGACATTTACCATAATTTTATAGGTAAAAAACATGATTACGTGACATTTAATTTTAGTGTACAACTTTTTTACAGGACATTTGCTGTAATAATAAATTAATCTTCGTTAACTTTAAAGAAAAACAATTTAAAATTACAGGTTTTGTTAATTACAAGTGATTTATTTGAAAGGTTGCAGTTTTCAGTGACACGTAATAGTCAATTTTTTTTTCTGTGTAAAATAACTTGAAACTGAAGTCAAATCATTTATTTCTAAAACGTGTATGTATTTTTAAATTCATCGCTGAGCTGAGGCTAACAGTAAAATTGGAGTTTATCATTTACAAAAAAGTAGTTTTTCAATACCCTCTGTTTTGTTATTAAACGACGTAACCCTCATAGAATTTCATATTTCATACTGTCCCTCTATGATTATTGTATTGGAATGAATAGACCATTTCTAAAAATATTTACAACTTTGCCGCGTAGGAACATAAAAATATTGAATAAAGCACATCAATCCTATCCTATTGATTTGAATAGAAAGCGAAAATTTGAGTGTATCTAAGTATTTAGGAGAAGTTTGCCAGATTACCCGTTTTTATCCAGGTTTGTCTGGATAATTAATACAAAATTTGGAAAAGTTCAGTTCGGCCCGGTATCCCGGATTTTATTGAAAAAACTCCGGATTTATTCACTTTACTTGCCGAATCAAACAAAAAAAAAAGTGTTATGAAAATATTTTTTCTATGCGCCCAAAACTAAATTTTTTGGGAAAGTTTTATGAAAATAATCATGAAAGGTTTTTCAGAAGCTGAAAAAAAAAATTCAAAATATGCTGATAAGTTTAGATGAAAAAAAAAGTTTTTTTTATCTTGCTTATTGTGAATCATTCAGGGTTTTGAAAAAAATATGCCCGGAAATTGTCCGGATTTTGGTCAAATTTTTTTAAATCGAATGCCCGGATTTTGCGATCTGACAACCTTAGTATAGAAACCTCTTTAGCATTTCAGATTTTCAAAGAGAAAATTTGGAAATGCGCGGTTCGGCCGGTCGCTTCCCGATTATTTACAATTTTAACGAAATTCCAAATTTTCTACTTGTTACAGCGAAATAAATTCGCATGCTTTTTTTTGGAATTGAGAGATAAGATTTGAACGCCACTGATTTGCCTTGGTAAAAATCACTATTCTTGTGTTTGTTTTTAAGGTCTATTCCGAATAAAAATCTGGAAAACTTACTCAATGAACAACGGGTAGAAAAGTGAATAGATACATGAAATTCCAAAACAAATTGAGAATTACAAATTCAAGTGTGATGCCTGCAGCCAATTTTTACCATAAGCACACAAATCTGGAACGTTTCAGTAAAGGACAAATTTGTTTTGTAAATTTTGATTGACAATTTATGACCGATAATTTATTTTTAAAATTTTTTTTTCAAAAATTTAAAATTATACTTGAATTATTTTTTTCAATTGTAATATAGACTGTTTATAAATTTTATTTGTCACGAATTTTCAATGTAGGCTACAAAATTACTTTATAAAAGATTTATGTTGATGCTTTAGCATCAATGAATAATCTACGCACAAAACTGAAGAATCACATGTGACATAAAATGAGATTTTCGAATTTCCCAGAAACATAAAATTCTGAAGATTGCATAACATGCTGAAAAATTTATAAATTTTCTGCTTATTTTAATATGTTCTTAAATTTTCATCATGCAAAGTTGCATACAATTCTCATAACACTTTACCATTAGTTAATCTTTGATCTCTAAGCCATAGTGTACGTTTTTGACAATATTTTACTGATTAAATACCATCCGATACATTAATTTAACAACAGCTATTAAAATGATTATAATTATAATAAGAACACATAATATCCGTTATTTTTTTAATTATCTACAACCCTGTCGGTCGTTTACAACTTTAGGGCAGAACCGATAGCCCTAAACGGTAGCTAATATGAGAAATCTACATCTAATGAAAGGATTTCAAAATTTCAATGCCACTCGGAGCGAACTATATGCTAAAAACACGCTGAAATGAACTTTGCGCCAAAAACGATATGACTGTATTATGCCATGAAATTTGGCTTGGCTGCTCATTTTTCCAGAAACTATAAAACTCGGGTTTCTTTTGAAAATGTTACGATTTAAGAAAGCACATTCGCAAAGTAAATACTGCTTTAGCAATATTGACGGTATTATACATTGGATTCAATCTAAATTTGCAAACGAAAGTTTTCCAGAACTGCCAATTGATTTAAAATTTTATATTTGAGGTCGGTGCAAAATCGTTGTCCATTCAAGTCAATAACAATTTTTGCGTTATCGTTTATTATGCATCGAATTGAGATAAAACATGGGCTTATGGGCTCATAAGAGTTTCGTGGAACTGCTATTTTTTTTTATTTTAATTTTTGGTCATAAAGGGCGAACACGAAATTATTGCGAAACCGAAAAAGTCATGCCAATTTTCCTATACTGTTTAGAATCAAACCAAAATTTCAGTATAGTTTTATTCATACACTAGCTGACCCGGTGTGCGTTGCAACACCTTCCCAAAATAAATGAAATTTCAAGAAATTATTCATTTTTTTTTGTAGGTTTAAGGTATGAGTGTATGCCAAAAAACTTGGATAGAAACCCCTCTTTTCTCTTCCCATCCGCAAATGCCGGAAGGAGGCAGGAATCCCATTTTTTCGTTATCTGAAGCTCTCATAACAAATTTGGTTCTATTGATTGATAAGTTTTAAGCAATAGATCAACATTCATATGGGACCCGCTCCGTCCTTCCCCTCTTCACTCTATACCAAAAAAAGCTGTGTTGAACCCCCTACTCATTTCCTATCTAATCACTGGAAAAAAGATGGTGGATTTTTCAAGTCATATGTGATTCCATTTGTTTGATAAGTTCTTGATTCATGCCAAAAAAAAAAAAATGTGAGCTCCCCTTTTCCCTAACTTTATCCCCAATTGAAGGAAAAAGGAGTCTTGAATAGGCATGTAGCCATTTTTCGTATGCAAATGCCCTCACATGTCAAATTTGTTTCCATTTGCTCGAATAGTTCTCGAGTTATGCGAAAAATTGTAAAGGAGCCCCCTTCTCTTCTTCCTATAACCCCACTGGAAGGAGGTCGTAGCACTAAATGTGTATAGAAACATTCCTCGTTCTCAAATACCCTACCAAGTGAAATTTCTAATTACTGGATAAATTCCCGAGTGATGTAAAATAAGGTATGAGTGTACCCTTCCACCTTAAAATTTCCCCACAGGAAGAACAGAGGGTTCTCAAAATATCATAGAGACATTTCTCGTATTCAAATACCTTTCCATGCCAAATTTAGATCCATATGCTTTATAAGTTTTCCAATTATGATGGAAAATGTAAAGGAGCCACCTCCCCTCTTTCTATCTCTTCACCAAAAGGAGAGAAGGGTATCAAATATCTATAGAACCCTTTCTCGTACCCAAATACTTCTCCAAGCCAAATTTGGTTCCATTTGCTCGAACAGTGCTCAAGTCATGCAATAAAAAATGTATAGAAGCCCCTCCCCCTCCCTGCATATATCCCCATCCCCATTAGTTTTCGAGTTATGTGAAAAATTGTAAGGTAACCCCTCTCCACCCTCCCTCCTCACTGAAAGGAGAGAGGGGTATCTAATTCCAATCCTCGTATCCAAATACCACCCCATGCTAAATTTGATACCATTTGCTTGATGGGTTCTCGAGTTATTCAAAAAATTGTCTTTTGTTTGGGAGGCCCCTGCTCCCCCTTCATGAGAGAGGGAGGGGTCTCAAACTATAATAGGAACCTTCCCCTACCTCCAATACCCCCACCTGCCAAGTTTTACGCAAATCGGTTCAGTAGTTTCCGAGTCTATAGTGAACAGACAGACAGACAGACAGAAATTCATTTTCATATATATAGATAACGGTATAGCAGTGAGACGTGAGAAATTGAGCAGTTATGCCCGTTAGCTCATCTCACTGCTGTGGTTCCATAAAACACGGAATGGTATCTCATTTCAGAACAGTGTCATACCATTATTTCATCAGCATCAGAATTAAATTTATATTTTTTAGACAACACATGCTACCTACATTAACACGAATTTAATATGGAAGTATTTTTGCATATCTTTCGATTGCTTTTGATCCGATTGATAAAATACCAATCCGTGTCACATCTAGACGTCATTTATTTCCACGTGCTGTGTACAATAAAGCAAGAAAAAACATATCTAGGTTGCATATCGCCCCCACGTGCATAAGAAATATAGGTCTCGATTCACGTTAATTCACCTCCATTTTTGTTGAACCGAAAAAGACGACTTCGAGTTTGACAGCATGTAAACAATACACATCAATGAGCAAGTTTTCAAAATTTGTTTGTTTTTTACCCAATGGTAAAAAAGCTAGGCCTTGTTGAATGTGTCGCAATAATTTCGTGTTCACCCTTTAGTCCAGTTAAAATGGATGTATATGTAAACTATTAAATGTTTTGCGATTCTTTCACTGAAAAAACATCGGATTCATTGATATTGAAATACACAGTTATGAATGAAATATTGTACAAAGTTTTATGGAAGTAGAGCTACTGGATGTGGCTCGGCAGTTTAAAAATTCGTCTTAAATCCATTTTGTCTGTTTATCAAGTGAGCTTTTCATGTGGAAGTGAAAAGTTTCTATTATAGTTTCTTAATATTGTTGATAAATAACGTTGCTTCGGGAATCAAAATCAAATGTTTTATCACAAAAACACATCATATTGATACATAAATTTGTGAAAAAAAAAATGTTGGTTAAAGGCCACAAAGGGAAGTCCTCCATATGAAGTATATTAATTAGATATTTTCAAGCTGTTTTCCCTCCCCAAATCCTGACCTTCAGTCATTACTCTCCCTCATTTGATTTATATAACTAACCCTCGGCCCGTAAAACTTGTAAAAGTAAACTGCCTAATAAAGAACTTATTGAATTAAGATGTTTTAAGGATACATGGGAAAAAACGTATTGATTCACCAGCTAAATGACGCGTCTACATAAACATAAACATGGTTGTTTGAAAACACACGGGAAAATTTTCTATTAATTTAAATTATTTTTGAAGTCACTATCTATGAATTTAATGCCATTGCTTTTCACCGAAAACTAAGTCTGCGATTCCTAACTTCTACTGAGTGCGAGGGTGTCAAACAGATGCCCACTGCTCCGGGAGGTTTGACCTGCGTGGGCGACTTGAGACTTCCATTTCTATCCATTCGAAGTGACTACCCATTGGAGCCAACCTCGGTCCGGGCGGGATGAACAATGACATCTTTCTACCACCGGAGGTGCAATTGCTTAATCTATGCTCCTTTCCCGAAGTCGGCCTCACTCATCCTATGGATGGTAACTTCTCAATAGAGGCGCTGCAACAGTTTTGCATATGAAGGTATATGCATGCACACGGGAGTTGCAATCTGGCTTGGGACTGTCACACGCGGGAGTGTTTATGATTTCTTTGAACTTACTGGCAGCGACACGCTTATCTTCGATGCCTCTTTGTACCTACTCGGAAACTTTTACATATAGTGACGCCCCCTTCTTTCGCCACTGCATTGCATTGGTGCGCCGCCTGACAATGGCAACTTAACTTGCTCTCTAGCGCTAGAGCTGAATAGGAGGACCCTCTGGCGAGAACTTTTCCTTAGCAGGGCTCCCCATATATTATTTGCGTGAACTTTGTACCCGGTCTTGTCTTGTCTGGGGGGCAGCCACGAGACAGATTGCACTTTTCCTTTGGTGGCTAACAGTTGCTGGTGCAGAATCACTGAGCCACATTATCGCGCGACCTTTTCTCCCGGCTCGAAGCGGTCCCCTTTGCCGATTTAGAATTCGACTCTACTCAGTTGGAGCCGTTAGAGAAGTCCGATAGTTCACCTCTTCTCGTTTGCCGATGAACTCCTTCTGAGCCGAGGCGCTTTCCTTTGAATAGGAGACTCGAACAAGGAAGCTTTTGCCGTGTAACGAAAAGGCGGTCAACTTCTTTATGACAATGGCCAGTGGCGACAGTCGAAAAGCAAATAAATTGCTCCAAATGAGAAAACTTTGTTTTCCGTTTCTGAGAAGGTTTTTTCGTCGGGCGGGCGCCAATCATATTTCAACCAGAGGTTTTAATCTAGATTATTCGTGGCAAAATGTTCAGAGCAATTTAGGATTTCATCTTTCGTAAGGCAGCAGATTCAATTGGAAAAAAATTTAAGTGATCCCAGCCAAAAATTATGAGGTAGAAATTTCTGATCGTGCTTATTAAAAATTCACTTAACTTAACGTTATTCATAAAAAGACAAATAAAATACAATTGCTGCGAGGCAATCAATTTATTTAATTACTGTGAACAGAGCCGGATTTTGGGGGGAGCGGAGGATTGGGGAGTCTCGATGTCAATCCCTCCCTTCCCATCGGATTGGAGCAAACTTCTGTAGATTCTTTTTTTTAAAGATTTTGTTGAAAAATAAAGTTAAACACCATAATGGGCAATGTTGCGCGGTTTTCAAATAAAAAATGATGACGCTGATCAAAGTGATTTCCATAGCTGGAAATTTTTATGGGAGAATTTAGAGCTTCTTTTTTGCAATTTTTAGTGAGGAAGATACACCTTCACGCATGTTTAGAACATTTTTATTTGTTTTTCGAATTAATAATAGGAATTTGCTGTCTGAAAATCAGTTACTGTAGGGGCATATTTAGAACCCCCACTGGGACAGTATAAGCAACATTGATCGGGGCACGATGAGCGTTTTTTGCCGTGAAATCCAGCAGCGAATTTCACTCGAAGTAGTCAACTGAATAGTAGAGCTACAGTTTGACTTGTTTCAACTGACGATTTGGCCTATTGGTTAGATGTCGGAAAGGTAAGTAGACTCGAGTTCGATTTCTGTTCGAGGGGATTTTTTTTCATTTACCATCATGATCGATCCATTTCGTAGAGCCATCAAACAAAGCAATACTAAAATAATGTATGACTTTTTGTAGAATACAAGTAATTCACACACACTTATACATTATGTTTTTGGTGCTTTGCATCGCCCGCCAAGTACCTATAGTCATGAAATGCAACAATCAAAATAATCGATCATGAATGGTAAATAAAAAAATATCTCCTCGAACAGGAAACGAACTCGAACCTACTGATTACCTCTCCGACATCTAACCAATAAGCCAAATCGTCAGATGTGAACTGGTGATGATGACTACATCGAGTTGAATTCGGTGCTAGATGCTACGGCAGAAAACGCTCATCGTGCCCCGAATGATTGTGTTCTGCTCGCCCCAAGTCAACAAATCAAAGTAAAAACGCGTTTAAAAATTAATTAAAGTGAAACAACGCAATCGAAAGATTCCTTTTAATTCAACCACCGTGGTTGAATTAAAAGGAATCTTTCGATTGCTTTTATTCAGTTGAATCGTTCAACCAAGTAGGCTCACAACACAACAGAGTGATTTAAGTGAAAAATCAAAAACATAATGATAATGAAAATTGAGGAACAATTTGGTATATCATGTTGCACTGCGTACACTATAGATCATGATGATTCAAAAATCATAAAAGCTTGTTTTCTGGTGCTTGAAAATTACAATACTTTCGTCACTTGAGAACCTAGATATTTTCGAAATATTTCTGTAAAGGTGATTAGAAGATTCTTTTTTGGTGAAAAATCATACTACAGGAAGTACGAAACTAATCCTCATGAAAATTTATCTCAGAAAATACGTACTTTTGTAGAAAACAGAAGTGCATACTATGCCCCGGGTGCTCGTTATGCCCTTATCTCCCCTATTTGCCGATTAAAAAATTTCCACTGGCGTGAGCTCCCGATTTTTTTTGTTATTTTTCATTTTCATTCTTAATCGTTCAGTGTTTTGTTTTTTTCCATTTTTATTTTCATTGTAATCAAACCTAATGATGTGCCCACGTCTTTGGTATATTTCGTACTTTATTTTTTTGAAGTTTTTGAATATAATGTAAATTTTTGTGGAACAAGAGAATTGATGGTAGGAAGAACATAAGCTGTTGATTTAATGAGTTTTTATAAAAAGACAAAACGATTCTCCAACATGACTTGAACCCACAATCTTTGCTTCAGTACAACGGCATTATGGTAGATTACACCATGGTGAACGTGATGAAATCGATTGACAAGAGCGTACAAGTTGAACTCCATCGATAGAATGCCCAGCTAACATGAAATCGTAATAGAAATGATAGTCCAAATCGAATATTGAGACATTTTCAATAACCATCGTAAACAAGTTGATATTGAGTGATTTTCTATCATCCATTTACGACAAGCTTTGCCCAACAAAAGTAGAATCGGAGAGCTGTTTAGTCAATTCGTAAATATGTCTCCAAATAGTTGAGAATATGCTAATTCGACATTTACGATTTGAGTGAACTGATTTACGATAAATGGGCGATCCTTCCTTCTTTCTTCCTTTGACCGGATCGTGAACAGAAAATCTTTCATATAGAGCTACAGCGCGATTCATATCAACTGATGAGTCGGCATCGTGGTAAGATACCGAACAGCCAAATCGGAGGAGGACTGGAGTTCAAATCTCGGTCGGGAAATTTTTGTTCGTTTCAATCAAATTACTTTAAATCGTATATTTTGCTTTTTGTGGGGAAATCGAATCGTTAAAATCTTGTCATTGTAGATATATCGCCTCCACTTTTGTAGCTATATGCTATTTTGGTAAGTTTAATACAATCTTTTCATCTGGTATATTTCTTTGAATAATTCTGTTGTTCCTGCGATATACCCTCTTAAATGTTTGCTGGATCTTCCATCGATGCACTCCAAGAATATCTCTCATTGGTTCTTGCCCTTATTGATTTCTCTTGTTCCTAAATCACCAGACAGTGCCATAGTGTCCGGAAGGGCAAAAAGTGAAATTTTTTTAAGATTCATAGGTTCTTAAGATGATTTTTAGCAAAGGTATTAACATTTTTAGATTTTTTTCTCACCTTCACGGCTGATTATTGCAAAAACGTGCTAGTGGATTCTTAAATCTAATAAATCACATTGAAGCTTGAACCAAGGGCAACAAGTTGATGTTGGCGACCTTTGTCTCTACGCGCTCATATTTAAACACAATAAACATACAGTGAGCGAAATAAGAATAGTACCACTATGTGTTTTGCTAGTTAAAATATTTATTTTCTTCTTCAATATGTTTTGAATTGTTAAACGAATGAATCAAGCATATGTTTTCTTTTTTTGGGCATAGCAATTGGCGTTAAGGACCAAAAATATGATAAAAGAGTGCGAAATAAGATTAGTACCACTTGTTGGATTGGAACATTTTGGAAATCAAACTCTTTGAAGATTTAAACAGTTTTTCCTGGCGGACTCTTCCAACATCTAGGATTGTCATTTCATTTGGATTTTCCGGTGAGCCCGTTCCTTTATATTAATTTTTCATGTTTGTAAGTGTTCCTAAAAACGATAGTAATATACTGCCTTTACAATTTTGATGCAGTTGAACGGCATTTAATGGTTTATATATTCCACACAATTTTCAATCATACATGTTTTGTGATGGATTTATAAGTGCCATAAAAAGAGAATTGAAAACAATTTTATATGTGACGAACTTTTATTTATGTACAAAGTTGACTTCATAAAGGTGGTTTTTAAGGATGATAGTTTTCTCTTTCTAATTACATATTTCAGAGTTGATCCAGACTTTATAATTATGTTAAAACGAACTAGAATTGGTCAATATGTGTGATTTGTTTTTGCATTCTTGACTTTTGGTTTTCTAGACAATTTGGAAGTTATAAATTGGAAAAACTTAAATATTTGAATTATTCAAAAATGTTATAATTTGGATATTAGGAAACTTTTTTTTTGAGATAATAGGTATTCGAAATTTAAGCCCGGAATGTTTTTTTTTAATTTTTGATAAACTTTATATAATTACAATGGAAATTTTAAAACAAGTGGATGTTCGAAATTTTTGTTGTTTTTTTAATTAGAAAGTTTGGCTGTTTGAAAAATAAAACATGAAAATTCAAAAATCAAAAGCTGGAAAGGTGAATTATTTTATGATTTCAGACCCAAGATTTTTCGAATGTTTAAGATACACATATATTCCAAAATTTGCATTTGATATCCAATATTTGGAAATTGGAAAATAGTTAACTTTGAAAAATTTAAAACTTCAGCAAAAGACTTAATAAAACTTGATAAACTTTGAAACTGGAACAATCAATATGCAAGAAAAATAAGGAAATTTCATACATTTCTTATACTAAATGGAGTTTTGAAATATTCCCATTTGTAATATGAACATTGGAAAATTGAACTCGTTGATCGATACTCGGATATTTTTTAAAAGTTTGGTACGAAATGAAAAAAAAAAATTTAAAAATAGGTTGAGGTTAGGTTTAATGATTTCTTCTATGAGCAAGTATTGAGTAAATTTTATATAACACATTTGTCGTTTTCAATATTTTTAAATTGAATTCTTTTTATCAGAACATAACGCATTACCCCAAACATTAGCGTGAGATTTGTAAAGAGATGGCGTACAGCCGGTGTCCGTAAAACAAATCATAATAGGTACTGCACTTTTTTTCTCTATCGTTTTTTATTATCGATCACAAGATGGTAAAATGGAAATAACATTTTTAAGGTTTTTTAAACAATAATATTATTTGTATGATTGATTTGAACTCAGATGATTCCACATTTTTAAAAAGGATGAATCAAAAGAGATTAATTATGCCGTTTTGCAAATTCGTTAATGTTATAAGATCCAGTTTGAGGGAAATAAGAAACTTTCATTGAGGTTTCTTATTTCGCAGTTTCGATTTTTAATCGTTCTTATGTACTGTTAATCCACTTGAAATACTATTGAAAAATCACTATCATCATTTAATGATGAAATCAGTATTTCTTAATGTTTTTTCCTTGAAAAATTAGTTCAAAAGAGTGACTTTAACATTTTAAGAAAATATATAATTCTTAGAATAATAGTCTCATCTTGTCTTAACTAATGTAGACGATTGACTAGGAACCGTGGGAGTGCAAGAGAAGAAAAAAAAAAGATTTCACTGATTTGTAGTTAGAGAAAATAAGAGATGTTTTCGGAAATTTCCGTTACAGAAAAATTACTAAATGAAGTACATATTAATTGATAAGAAAACCTTTCAAAAATATATTTATTACAAGGATACATTGGTTTTCTTCATCATGTTATATTATTCCAGATTAAATCTGTTTTTAATAAACTTAACTTCCTATTGATTAAGTATTGATGAGAAAGACTTCTAAAATGTGAGGCAAAGAAAAGCTAAGCATCAAAGAGTTTTCAGAAAGGCAATATCCATAGAAAAACAATTTGGAAAAATTTGTGTCATTTTACGTTACTTTCCGTCTTCAACCATTAAAGCTTTCACAAACTCTTTGGTTCAACAGGGATCATGTTTAGGAAAAAGAGCTAGTTTATCAAGGCAGAAATTTGGATGGTATTGATTTGCCTTCAATATTTTACTCGATCCATTTTAATTTGACGTTTATCAAATGCCTCAGAGAAATAGGAGTTTCCTTAGGAAATATCTAGGAGCATAGGAGGTGTAGGAAACCCATGATCGCACCTGTGGTGGATCAGCAACATTGTTGTATCAATATTACAGTTCGTTTATGCAAGCAAAGCATAAACAAACTGTATATCGACCAAAGTCCAATGTGAGGGCTCAGCGCAAGATGCTGACTCCTCACTTTCGGACTGTACCATGTGCGGTCGGTCACCGCTCTAGTGTAAAGAGGAATTAATAATAAAAGTTAGTCTTAAGAGAACCTCCGACCCGACACATCATTTATATCACAGCCAACCTAACGCAGTGTACAGGGTAACAGTACCCATCCTCATCATAAAAGGATCCAGGCAAATCACACCATTTACCAGAATGGATCCTGATCTCTACCTTACACCAACTTACACAACCCTTTCCTTGGATACTTGAATGTGGATTCGCAGACGAATAGACGGTTTCCATAGTTTGTGATACTAGCTTATATCTGGTTCTGACTATTTCAATTTTTTTTTTTAAGTGCAGTAGCGAGAGGTTGCTAGTTGAACTTAAAGAGTATCTTACTAACAATCCCTCCTTTTTCCCCATTGACTACTAGGACGTGGCCGGCGCCGTTATTAATCATTTAAAAAGGGAGAGCATCAGTTTTGTACAATGAGAATAACTGCTAATCCCAAGCACCATTCTTTTGGACTTTATGCAAAATTGATGGCCTCGATTAATCACGGAGTAGCAACCATTGGCGATGTGGAACATGTTCTGCTTAGCCACGCCAGCGATCGTGGAATTCGAAATGTATAGTTTGTAAACAAATGTAAAAAATACGAAGATCCTCTAGAATCAATTTAAAGAAAACCTGTAAATAAAGCATTTCGAGTTCAATGATTTATGGTATATATGAGTAGTCAACCAAGCTAAGCTATGCTAAGCTAAATTTATCGGATTTTTCATCACTAACAACCGGCGTCCCTGGACTCCCTCTTCCTTTAAAAACTTCAGCCAACTGTCAAAACTTTTTTCAATGTGGCTGAACGTGCAATTTGGCATTTGAGACCACCATACAAGAGTCATCATAGTCTAAACCCAATACTTCATGCATAACTAAAAGAAACCATCTTTTCTGCGTAAGCACTGAACTGATCCTTATTGATTTTGATCGAAATGCACAATAAGTATAAGTAAAATGTGCTTGAGGATCGATATTCATCTCGCGGGTTTTTTTTCGATAGATTTTATCAATAGTTTTTGTACATTTTAATTAATTTTTTTATTATGTCGATATCCGGAGTTGTTTTTAGTCAATTCATTATTTGAAACGGCTCATACCTTAGGTTTTTAGGAGCCAAACTCGTATTGTATTTTTACAGGTTACCCCTCTATTTTTGGAGCCTCAACTGCATTGCGATTTTTTGAGGTGTGGTTGCAGTTCTTAGCATAATTTGAATTAAAATAAGCTTCAAGACAACAGAAAATGTCTAAACCTGATTTTAACGACATAATTTGTTTAAAAAACTGAAGAATGTATGCCTTTGTTTTTGACATTATGAAACTAACCCAATACATAAGTTCTCACTTAGCTAGGTGAGTAACTGAGCACTTCTAGAGCTGGAAGCGAGCCGATTACGTTCATCAACGGCCATCCGCCAGGATGATTCGAGATCTGTCTGCGACTCGCTGAATGCTCATGCGTACCTACCCAGCTTGATGATGCCGAATTGGAAATGAATTACGACTGCGCTGCTGGTGATTTATGGATTTGCCACCAAAAAGGCGGCCTTACACGGATCAACGAAATGGGGCTAACCTTTTAGCCGTAAATGGGTGAAATTTTTCACCACAGCACCTGGTCGGCGGTCGGTTGGTCACTTCGAAAGGCACAACCTGACCACGCAAGGTTGCTGATAGGCAGTCGGTTACTGACTGTGGGCTGTATTAAGAATTGTTTTAAGTAATCAAAGCCGCTGGCAGGAAATTCGATTATTAAAGAAAAACACTGAATGTAACAAAATATAGTCAATAACTTCTGAAATATGGTGATAAACAATACAATATGTACCTCTTCACAGAGAGGGTTGAAGACTAATGTTGAAAAAAAGTACGAATAGACAGATTTAAAACTACACACAAACTTTAAAGTTCATGCTTAGTATTGGCTAAATTTGATTAAAAATGCAAGTCTATATAAACTTCTGAGTTCATAGTGTAGTTCAACAGTCTTAAATAAGTGAAATTCGAACATTTGTTCCTTTGGCAAAGGTCAACAATTTTCACGTAGAATTACGTTCGACGGCATCACTAAAGGGAGCAAAATGAAATTCGTGAATGGATCTCACGTCACGAAAATAGCATCTTTAACCTTCCAAAGCCGTTCGCAAAATTTCCGTACAAATCTATTTTTGAGAAATTTCACCTGCAGTTTACGTACGTTCTCCTGGCCGCAAATATTGACCGATTTCGATGAATTTTAATTCATTGTATAAATAATTTATTCTAGTTTCTCAATATTGGAAAATGAAGTCGAAATATTTTACGAAATCACCAGTAGCTGATTCCGAATGAAAAAAGTCCCGAAAAAGAGCTCTTTTTAGAATGCCTATAACTTGAGACTGGTTCCAAATATTGCGCTGATTTTATAATATTTGGAATTGTCAAAAATAAATCTATCCATGGATGTATAAATTTTTGGAGGTCCAAAGGAAGTTTTGGCCGCTATCCCGGAACTTCCGGTAGAAAAAATTCTTACTTCAAAAAAGTCACCCAATTTTGGCTTTGCATTGCTGTATCTCGGTTACCAATGGATCGATTCTCTAAATTCAAATTTTAGTTTTTTTTCGTTAACTTTATTATTATTTTCGTAGAACATAGTTGGTTCCTCAAAAATCTCATTTGTCAGTATATGGCAATGAAACTCACATCTTTTTTGTCATTTTTCAAACTCCCCCTCGTGTCGGTGGGTTTACGAGATTTTATTAGCGTGATTTCTCTAAAATTTGAACTCAAATTGGTCACTTTTTATATACCTAGAGATTCATTAGAATCTCCTCTTTCGATTGACATACATTTTGTGTGGTGTTTTGAAAATTTGTAGCAACGTTTTTTGAATTTACTGAAAGCTGCCAGATTTCAACCAGTTTGGTCCACGTTTTCAACAGGTTGGTGTACAAATCTCGCACCCCTCACGTAGCTGCGGGAGAAACAAATCCTGTAGCTCTCTTTTTGTCGCTCACCAAATCTACCACCCAACCCAGCAGCAGGAGGAACTGCCGTCTCGCCGCGTGGTTTGTTGATTGATTGTGCTGATGCTGATAACGAAATGAATGCTTTATTGTTGTAGGAATTGCTTGAATCTTTTTTGATTTAATATTTTAATGGATGGGCAACATTTCTAAATTTCACGTCCATGATTTCAGATTCAGATCTCAGATTTCAGATTGCAGATTTCAGATTTCAATTTCAGTTATCAGATTTAAATTTCAAGATCCGATTTCAGATTCAGATTTCAGATTCAGATTCAGATTTCAGATTCAGATTTCAGATTCAGATTTCAGATTCAGATTTCAGATTCAGATTTCAGATTCAGATTTCAGATTCAGATTTCAGTTCCAATCAAGCACTCGAGCTATTCGGTACTTTTATATTGCGCTTTAAATAATCAAGTGATTATTATTGCAAACTATTTATTCGCTTAACAAAATATAAGCATAACTTCGGTGAAGTGATCATCTAAGTTTTTCACATAGTTTTAAGACAAACATTCGCGAAATTTTGTGAATAACATTGGTAAAACACGAGGAGTGATTTTTCCAGTTGTCAGCCATTGTTCTAAATCGTGACCCGAAAACTAGGTGCTTGTGAAATAGTTGTTAACCAAATCAGCACCATGGAGGGTCCACCTCCGGACGATCCGCCCAATTTAGGTGAAAAACGACTTCCAGTTTACATGACCACTCGGCATAATGACGGTGTTTTACGTGTCCTGCAATTACGCGCAAAAGGAAATGACCTTGACTCTCCTAACCCACAAACAGATGAGCCTCGTCTGCCCTCTAATCCATTTGTTATTGCACGATCGATTGAGGCAGCAATTGGGTACGAAAATCGAAAACTAGTAACAGCCACAAAAGAAGCTCGAGGAACACGTTATGTTCTTCGAACGCAGTCGCCTATCATTTACAAAGCTCTAATCTGTATGACTCATCTTATTGATGAGAGCAAAACCCAGGTTGAAGTCATTGACCACCCAAGATATAATTTCACCAAGGGCGTAGTCTTTGACCAGGACACAATAAACGTTTCGGATGAGGATTTACTTGAGGAGCTGAGGAAACAAGGCGTAACTTTAGTTAGACGGATCACCAAGAAAATCAGCGAAAAAGAAACTACAAATACACCGCTTGTTGTATTAACATTCAGAGGAACGGTACGTCCGAACTTCATTTACTTTGGGATGATACGCACTAATGTAAGACCCTACTACGACAGTGTTCTGATTTGCCGAAAATGCTCCGCTTATGGACATTCTATCAAGAATTGTTCCAATGAAGCGGTCTGCCTAACTTGCTCACAAACACACACCATACCCGAAAACCAGCCATGTAAAAATTCCCCATTCTGTCGGCACTGCGAAGGGCCTCACTCACCGGTCAGTAAAGACTGTCCGATCTTCCGCAGGGAAGAGGCGGTGATCCGACTTAAAACCGACAGGGGTATAACTTTCAATGAAGCTAGGAAAGAAATTGAAGAAACCACAAAAAACGCTAGCTACTCCAGCAAAGTACAAAATCGACTTTCCGAGTTTTCTGATAAGGACAGAGAAATAAAACTACTACGAGAAGAACTGGCAAAACTTCGAAACCAGATGAAGGACTATGTGTCTCTAAAGAACGAACTCGAAGAACTGAAGTCCTCTATCCAAAATGTGACAAAATCGAACTCGAAAAATCTCCAGCCTGAAAAATCGATCCAAACTAATTTACCTCAAACAAACTATGCTGAAGTAAGTACCAAGGCAAGACTCTCTCGTAAAGATTCCGGCACAAACAACAACAACAAGCCAAGCAACTCCACAAAATCAACCACTCAACAACCTTCCTCCAACACTACCAAGAACTATAGCCGCAGTGTAAGCCGGAAAAGAATTCTGGATATCTCTCCCCCTACAACAGAAACCAAGAAGCTGATCAAATGCCCTGAACCGAGCCATGAAATCGTTGTTTCAACAGAAATTGAAATGCTCGATGATAGCGAATAAATAAAATAGCAAAATGTCTAAACAAAACTCCGAACTAAACCGCAACTACAAACACAAACCAAAAAGATCGCAGCACTATGAATCATCAACACAACCACTGTCAATAAATCCTGCCGACTTCAACTACAACACTCATCTTCTTCAAAAACGACAAGCACCAAATACAACTCTAACCATGCAACCAGAAACTCAGCAGAGCAACAAACTTCAGGGTGACCACGAGAGAGACGTAACACCCCCCCCCGCACAGCCTTTCACAGGCCCCACTGTTGATCCTCGGGACTTCAGTGGCCGCTAGTGATTGGCAACCGGGGGGTACACAGGTTTGTACCCCCACTTATGTAAACCGAACAGACTCTATCGTTGAACCAATTCCAGCTACAAACACAATCGCTCCACTGGGAGAACACGGAACTGCATCGATTCCAAAAACAGAATTTTCAACAATCCAGCTTAGTACATACGTACCGGATAACTACTCAAGAAGCAGCACAACCCCCCCGCACAGCCTTTCACAGGCCCCACCGTTGATCCTCGGGACTTCGGTGGCCGCTAGTGATTGGCAACCGGGGAGTACACAGGTCTGTACCCCGACAATAATAAACACAGCAGCCCATATTGCCAAAAGTATCCCTTTAGTCGCCACAGGAACGTCTGCGTCATCGTTCAAAAGATCAACTTTCCACCATAACCCAAACCATTCTACACATCAAAATACAACGGAACATCTGTCCAGCCTAAAATCATCATCACAGATTGAGCTCTGCTCAACTCTACTATCTATGCAGTCTTCTACTCACCATGAGTACCAACCAAGATCATCAGCTCTCGCTCTAACCAGGTCTCAGCAGAACACTCTTCGGGGTGACAACTCAATAGCCACAACACCCCCCTCGCACAGCCTTTCACAGGCCTCACCGTTGATCCTCAGGACTTCGGTGACTGCTAGTGATCGGCAGTCGGGGAGTACAAAGGTCTGTACCCCATACATAACAAACCCAACATCCCACCTTGCCAAAAATTTTCCTCCAGTCACCACAGAAACATCAACGTCACAACGTAATAGTTCATTGACTCAGCAACATCTACGTTCACGTCACCTTAAGCAACAAAACGCAATGGATTTTTCATCTAGTTCAGCATCCCCACCACAGCTCGAGCATTTATTGACGCACTCTTCAATACAGCAATGCTCCACTCACCCAAAAGAACCCATCGAGATCCATAGCACTCCCTCTCAACATGCTTCATCAGGACAACGCTCTCATGGGTTGCTACACCAGAGCCGTTACACTACCCCCCCGCACAGCCTTTCACAGGCCCCACCGTTGATCCAAGGGACCTCGGTGGTTGCTAGTGACTGGCAACCGGGGGCTAGCAAGGTTTGTAGTTTTTTAAATGCAAATCGACCAGTCCCTACCGTTCAACATTTTCTAGAATCTGATGCACTGCAAGCTGAACTCCAGAACAACGTCGCACTTCAAAAACAAATCAGAAATGTTCTGATCACCGATTCACCAGACTGGGACCCAGGTGAGGGTACCAGCAATCGATTTGCACGAAACCGACAACAAGCTCACGGAAACCTGATCGATAACAACACCTCTAACACAAGACTTAACCAATCCTTCGCGCCCGCGATAATTTATGGAGCCACTGCCCCACCCGAAGTACCGCCCGATAACTGTCGCCTCTCGGAATCTTCTGAGTCACTTGGATCCTCAAACGATCTCTCCAACTACAGCTGCTCAAATCGACTAGCCTTGCAGTGGAATATTAATGGGCTAACAAACAATTTTAACGACCTTACGCTACTCATCGCTCCCAATCCACCAACGGTTTTAGCTCTCCAAGAAATACATAAAGTACACTCAACAGCACTCAATTCCTGTTTTAGTGGTAAGTACAGCTGGTACACAAAAAATGGAGCCACGTGCTACCAGAACGTGGCATTAGCTATTAGAAACCCTACACCACACTCATTAATACAACTCGATTCCCCACTTCTTGCCATTGGTGTCGTCTTACATACTCATACTCCAACAACCATTGTCTCGATTTATCTACCACCCGGGAAAATTCCTGAACTGGGTTAACACCTATCCGACTTAATAAGTCAACTTCATGGCCGCTTCATTATTTTGGGCGATTTTAATGCACACCATCTTGTCTGGGGCTCTTCGAAATCAGATCATCGCGGGAACACAATACTCGAAGAAACGGAGAAACACAATCTTACGATACTAAATAATGGAACAGAAACCTTTATTCGTGGTCAAACTAGATCAGCAATAGATTTATCGTTGTGCTCTAGAGATTTTACCAATTCTTTAGACTGGTTTATCCATCGTGATCCTCGGGGAAGTGATCACTTCCCGATTGAAATAACTATTCGAGAAAATTCGCAACTCATCACCCGCAGGCAAAGGTGGATCTACGATCAAGCTGATTGGGTCAACTTTGAAAAATGCATAGAAGACCAACTCAAGCCAGATACTTTGTATGGAATTGAAGAGTTGAACCATATTTTCTATCAAGCTAGCGAAGAAAGTATTCCTAAGACTGACGGAAAATTAAGAAAAAAGGCCACACACTGGTGGAATGAAGAAGTTGCCCTCGCCATAAAAACTCGCAGAAAAAGTCTACGTGCTTTGAAAAAATTATCTTCAAATGACTCGAAATATGAGGAATATCGCAACAAATATTGTTTCGCACGGAATAACTGCCGAAAAATTATACGTGAAAGCAAACAGCGGAGTTGGGAAGAATTTCTAAACGGAATAAGCTCTCAATCTACTTCTACTGAGTTGTGGAGACGAGTGAATTCGTTGAATGGAAAAAGAAGAGTACAAGGCTACTTTATAAAAATTAACGGCCACTATACTGACAATCCTTCTGCAATTGCAGAAGGCCTAGGCAACTACTTTGAAGAGTTATCAGCGACACGAAATTATGATGACACTTTCCGTTCTTATAAAGAACAAGCAGAAACAAAAGCGACCCTCTTCCATCATATGGATTACCTCGATCAAGACTATAACCAGCCCTTTTCATTGAACGAACTTCTTTTTGCGCTTGATAATGCTAAGGGGCAATCAGCTGGACCTTGCTCTATCGGATACCCAATACTAAAACATCTACCAATCTCAGCTAAAGCAGTTCTGCTTGCAGCATTTAACCGACTGTGGGCTGAAGGAAGGTTCCCTGCCATATGGAAAACTAGCCTTGTAGTACCAATACCTAAAAACGGATGTCAAAGTCGAGAACCCAATCACTTTCGACCCATAAGCCTTACTTGTTGCCCTTCTAAAATTATGGAACGCATGGTGAATCGTCGACTTATTACTCTTTTGGAAGAAAAAGAACTTTTAGACAATCGCCAACATGCATTTCGTCGTGGATATGGGACTAGTACATACCTAGCAGACGTGGGAGAAATCATTAACGAAGCCTTTGCCAATGAACACCACGTGGACATTGCATCCCTTGATATCTCGAAGGCTTATAATCGCACGTGGAAAGAAGGAATACTGAGACAACTTTGCAACTGGAAAATAGGTGGAAAATTAGGAAAATTCATTAAAAATTTCTTAACTGACCGCACATTCCAAGTGATTATAGGAACAACACTATCCACAGTCAAAGACGAAGAAAATGGCGTTCCGCAAGGTTCTGTACTTGCAGTTACTTTATTTTTGATCGCGATGAACTCCATCTTTAAAAATCTAAATAAAGGGGTACATATCTTAGTTTACGCAGATGATATTTTAGTAGCTGTTACGGGACGTAGTCTTAAAGTGAACAACAGGAAACTTCAAACAGCTGTAGACAGAATATCAAAATGGGCCAAATCTATGGGATTCACAATGGCTCCAGAGAAATGTCTCAGTAGCCACTTCTGTCTTAAAAACCATATACCTTGGAAACTGAAAGTATTATTGGATGGGGTACAAATACCATATAGAAAAGAGCCCAAAATTCTAGGAATCACTTTCGATAGGCGGATGAATTTTGTGGCACACTGCAAAAAACTAAAGCAAGAAATTCGTAGCCGCTCACGTCTAATTGAAATGATAAGCAAAAGGCACACTGTGGCAAATCGCGACACAATTCTGACTGTTGGAAACAGCGTAGTTACAAGTAAACTTCTGTACGGTATAGAAATTACCAGCCGTTCCTTGGAAAATATTATATCAATACTAGGCCCCATCTACAACAAAGTGATTCGAAATGCTAGCGGATTACTTCCAAGCTCTCCTGCACTTTCCAGTTGTGCAGAGGCTGGTGTTCTTCCCTTCCACCTTGTTGCCGCTCTTTCTACCACCAAAAAAGCCATCAATGTAGCAGAAAAATTTAGCAAAAATCAATTTCTATATCAAAACGCTCGAACAATATTTAGAAAATACACAGGACTACATCTACCCAACACTGAGCGAGTTTTACGTCTTGGAGATCGACGATGGAACTGCCACAAACTGAAGGTAAATTGGGAAATAAAAAATAAAATTCGTGCAGGAGATGCCCCAAGAAAGGTCATCGCTTGTTATAACTCAATTGTAGAAAACAAGTTCCTAAATCACAACAAACTTTTTACTGATGGCTCTAAACTTGACGAAAAAGTCGGAGCAGGCCTTTATAGCAGTACATTACAAATTTCTCGGAGTCTTCCGAAAGAAACGTCGGTCTTTTCAGCAGAAGCTGCAGCCATAGCGCTGGCACTTTACCACTGCACCTCTACAAGCAACGTTATTGTGTTTTCCGATTCGGCGAGTGTGCTGCTCGCTTTGGAAAATCCAAAAAATCGCCACCCCTGGATTCAACACATTCAACTCGCAACTCCTGACTACTTTACATTCTGCTGGATCCCAGGTCATTCTGGAATCCATGGAAACATCGAAGCGGACAGACTAGCAGCCTTAGGTCGCAACGAAACCCAGTATGAAGTTGGAATACCTAAATCAGATCTTTCACGTTGGGTGAAATCCAAAATATGGGACGCATGGCTAACGGAATGGAGATCGCAAAGAAATCTAAACCTGGCAAAAATAAAAGGGGAACCCAACAAATGGGATGATCGGGCAAATAGGAGCGAACAAATAATACTATCTAGACTTCGGGTGGGGCACACAAGGTACACTCATCGACACTGTATTTCCGGGGGACCAGTAAGGATATGTGACTTATGCGATGCGAGGTTAACGGTAGAACACGTACTGATGGAATGTCCACAATATTTAGGCCCTAGAAATGCATACCAAATAGATGGATCAATCCGGAACGCACTCTCGAACGACGCAGTAGAAGAAGAAAAAATGTTGTGTTTCCTGAAAGAATCGTATATAATGAACGAATTGTAAAAAAAAAACTTTTTCCTAGAGACGAACCAGCCAAAGGCTGAAAGTCTCTCTAATAAAGACAAAAAAAAAAAAAAAGATTCAGATTTCAGATTCAGATTTCAGATTCAGATTTCAGATTCAGATTTCAGATTCAGATTTCAGATTCAGATTTCAGATTCAGATTTCAGATTCAGATTTCAGATTCAGATTTCAGATTCAGATTTCAGATTCAGATTTCAGATTCAGATTTCAGATTCAGATTTCAGATTCAGATTTCAGATTCAGATTTCGATTTCAGATTCAGATTCAATTTCAAATTTCAGACTCTAATTTCAGATTCCGATTCAAATTCCGATTTCTGATTAAAGTTTCTAATTAAAATTTCAGAATATTTGTTACTTGAATCATAGATTTTGTGTCTCCTGCAGTAGACACTGCTTGAAATAAAAGAAAAGAATCATGATAACATTCAAAACAAATGTATCACTGAAGAATTCTAATGATAAAATATCTAAAAAGATTCAAGAAGCTTATTTCAATTTGGAAAAATAATCTTTCTTTATTTTAAAATCAAAACATTTACTACGCAAAGAGGCATCAGCATCAGCACAATCAATCAACAAACCACGCGGCGAGACGGCAGTTCCTCCTGCTGCTGGGTTGGGTGGTAGATTTGGTGAGCGACAAAAAGAGAGCTACAGGATTTGTTTCTCCCGCAGCTACGTGAGGGGTGCGAGATTTGTACACCATCCTGTTGAAAACGTGGACCAAACTGGTTGAAATCTGGCAGCTTTCAGTAAATTCAAAAAACGTTGCTACAAATTTTCAAAACACCACACAAAATGTATGTCAATCGAAAGAGGAGATTCTAATGAATCTCTAGGTATATAAAAAGCGACCAATTTGAGTTCAAATTTTAGAGAAATCACGCTAACAAAATCTCGTAAACCCACCGACACGAGGGGGAGTTTGAAAAATGACAAAAAAGATGTGAGTTTTATTACCATATACTGAACAACTGAGAATTTTGAGGAACCAACTATGTTCTACAAAAATAATAATAAAGTTAACGAAAAAAAAACTAAAATTTGAATTCAGAGAATCGATCCATTGGTAACCGAGATACAGCAATGCAAAGCCTAAATTGGGTGACTTTTTTGAAGTACGAATTTGTTCTACCGGAAGTTCCGGGATAGCGGCCAAAACTTCCTTTGGACCTCCAAAAATTTATACATCCATGGATAGATTTATTTTTGACAATTCCAAATATTATAAAATCAGCGCAATATTTGGAACCTGTCTCAAGTTATAGGCATTCTAAAAAGAGCTCTTTTTCGGGACTTTTTCATTCGGAATCAGCTACTGGTGAAATCGTAAAATATTTCGACTTTATTTTTCAATATTGAGAAACTAAAATAAATTATCTATACAATGAATTTAAATTCATCGAAATCGGTCAATATTTGCGGCCAGGGGAACTTACGCAAACTCTCGGGTCATATAGACCCGAACAGCCTAATTACGGATTTTTTTGAGGGAGCACTTCCGGTGGTCACAGGAAGTTGCCTGGTACTACAGATTGTGTATTTCGTGATTCCCCAGGGAGGTTTTTAAAATCAAATTTTTGCGATTTTTTCTCGAAGAGTTATGATGATTTGAATGTGCGCTTCGGGTCATATTGACCCGAACGACTTTGGAAGGTTAACGGACATCTCTGCTAAAGAACAGTTCAAATTGGTTGTTTGTTGGTACACCCAGACAACCAGAAGACGTATTTTATTTTACAGATTATATCGTATAGAATGTTATTTAAACTCATTTTCGTATATATGCACCTACAATGTGCAGCCAACGTATATTCTTTGTCGTGTTTAAATGCATTACATGATTTTATTACGACAATCCATATATCTGCACCTACAGTGTGCAGGCCATGTATATTCTTTATCGTATTTAAAAGCATTGCATGATTTTATTACGATACTATAATCCAAATTAAGAATATGTGTGCTAATGTACCTATATGGCCTCCAAAATGATACGTATATACTGGTTTTGCTGCATTGTATACGATATTACACGTATATTTGCACGTATAAATGTGTTGCAAATTCGAAATACCCACCAAATGGTTGCCTGGGATACCAATACTAATAAGGCTCAAATACAAATTGGTGTGCAAATCACAACAAAAATACCTGAGCGGAAACCCTATTCAGGTTTTACTATATTTTCACATTAAAAATCTATCTTCAAATGGAGGATTTGTAAACTTCTGTCATCATCAGCCCACAGTGCTCAACCACGGAGACCTCATGCGTAGATGCCCAAATAAACATGTCCCTGCCTGATGGAGGCTGTTTTATCGCGTGGCCGTTGTCAGATTTGGCATTGCTCGCAACAGTCGATGATGATGATGGTGATGGTGCTGATGCCCCGGTGGCCACAGTTCATCCTCCCCGTGCTGGTTGTCGTTGTTGTGGATGTTTGCGCAGGTTACTCAAATCTAGAAGAGAAATAAAACATTTGTAGAAGGTGCCAACAGTAACCTGACCTGAGACGATTTTGGATGCCCTGAATCTGCATTTGCATAATCAGCCGCGGTGATAAATGGAGCCTAATGAGATCATTTTGTTTGTTTTTGGCGCGAAGCGTAATGGCTTTTGGGACTTCAGGTGGTTCAGATTTATCACTTTAGGAGCGATGGTGATAGTGCGGAGCCTTTTTTTCGGCGTTTTTTGGTGCGACATTGGAATCCAATCTTGTCGCTTCCAAAACGATGCCACGCAACCAGCCCCCCCATTAGCTAGTCATGGTAATTGGTTCGTATGAAAATTCTCTAACGTCTGAAGCCTGGTTGATTTATTCACCGTGGAGTAAAACACTTTTCCAGTATATTTGTGCCAATTAATGAGCTAAAAGAAGCAACCGATAAAATATATCGGATATGAAATGATTTTCAAATGGAAGCCTACATTAAACATTTATGGCATTAAATTTAAACATGGTTTATTTTAATGTACAAAGATCATTTGCAAGAGAAATTTCTAGAATGCTTGAATCTAAAGCACAGTTTTCTGTTTAAAAATGTCACTATGCTCAATTTATATCGAGATCATTCTCAATCAGGCCCAGTTCCAGTTCTAATCCAATTGGGTTCAACATATGATAAACCACACACATGCCACGTGAATTCAAATTTCATTCTTAGCAGAATGCTTTAAGCGCATCTGTTCATGAACGTTTCCTTCAACCAGGTGCTTCGATGTTTACGTCCAGCAGTGAACAGTTTTATGCACGCTTTATAAACACATCAATCGGATTGGTTTGTATAATTTGGAGAGTAATCATATGCCGTTAATCTGCATTTGTTTACTATTTAGTAGGATAAGCTGTCTTCAAGCAATTCAAATGATTTGCATTAAGTTTAAGAGTTGTTGAGAGGATTAAGTATTAAAAAGAAGCTCTCTTCAAACTTTGATTGAACTGAAGAAATTTCAAAAATGTCACCGTAAATAGACTGTTTGAAACATTAAAAATACACTCTCTTTCTTAAACGTAGAGAAACAAGGATTTAAAATAAAACATTTGGATTCTGTTGCATCTTATTTCACAAAGGTTATTATAAGAACAATTATTGAATATTTTTTTTAAATATTTATTTTGAGCAAAATTAAATTACAGGATCTGTGTTATAGTACTCTAAATTTTGGAAATATTCACAGATATAGTACACCCAAAATTCAGCCTCTGTGCCAATGGCGTATAATCAATTACATAGCATCATTGGTACAAGAAGATAACGCGACCGGTGCTGATTCGATTTGCTCCCACCGGCATTAATCTCCCAAGTTAACCGAATTGCGTATGTCTGAAAGAAACAAAATAAAAACGCTTTCACGTCCCTCCCTATCGCATCACAAGACGAAGAAGGATGGAAATAAATACCGGCCAACACCAGGCAGCCAGCGAACCGAGCACTGTGCGTGTGAATGTAGCAAAAGCAATAACAAAAACATCCTTCTAATTCAATCCCTTCAATCCACCGGCAAACAACCACGGCTAAGCTGTGCGTGTGTATGTAGCAAAAGCAACAACAAAAACATTCCTTCAATTCACCGGCAAACAACACCGGCCAAGCTGCCCGGCTTCAGCAGCTGTGTATATGTAGCGTGTGTATGTAATAGCAGGCAGTAAGCAAAGCACAGTTCTCATTCAATGGGTTTCCCGTTCCTTCACTCCCGTTCCCTTTCCCGTTTCCATCACAAGACAAAGGAATGCATTGAAAGGAGGCCAAACGCCGGGAAGCCGGCGTTGTGCGTTTCTTTTTTATGATTGATCGGTGACAGAGAGCCTATGACAAATATCCCTCGTCCTGCATGAAGCTCAAATAGAACACTGGTTAGGATGTCGGACATTGCAAGACGATATAGTTGGTGATTTGAGTTCGACTTTCCATACGGGCGCCTGTAGTTTATATTTTTATTTTCTTGTTTCTGGGATGAATTATCCAATAGGAAGGAAATCCCATAAAATGTTTTTCTTGTTTCGCTTCAATGTAGTGGTCATGCATCATTTTAGTTGGGAGCCGAGTCCTTATGCCAGTTACGGTTTTTCAAACATATCATCTTCGGCACAGTGCACATTTCAGCGCATTATCGACTCAGAGATTTGCTAAATAGGCATCGGATTTTTGCAACCTCTTCTATGGGTGTAGATTTAATTATAAGGTTATAAGATTGATTTTAAAAATATTAATTTAATTTTTTTTTTCAAACATTTTTTTAAGCAATTTTTTATTACAGAATTCTTGTCACAGAACTCGAAATTTTGGAGATATTTACAGATTTAAAATATTTTAAAAATGTTGTAAGCATTTTCAAACTATTTTTTCCTATGCCAATATGTAATTTTGATTTCCAACATGGGATAACAAAAAGTATGGCAAGATTGTAACTTTTCAGTGAGACTAAAGGACCATCACAGAGTGTTTTGGTGAAATCATAGGAAGTAAGAATATTTTTCGACAAAACACAGATTTTTTTCCGGCAACCTTGCTTGTCATATTATAAGAGGATCTAGTGCATG